>NW_006768805.1:15306-315310 GCF_000204055.1 Melampsora larici-populina 98AG31
AACTTTATACTGAAATAATACGCTCAAAAGGCTTGCTATTTAAAAAGATTTCGGGGCTCTTTATCAAAAATCCAAAGTATTTTGACATCAGCTTCATTTCAATGAATGAACAATTGAAGGTTCGAGAAAAAATATTCACCACATATATTACTCTGTAAACACCTGTCATGATATCATTTTCCACAGCGCTTGTAAAGCTGTCCTTTTTCAAATTCACAGCGGTGATATTCCATCTCTTTTTCTCAGTAACCTTAGATCAAAACATTACATTAATAAGTAAAGTATAGTAACATGATGGGCTCCGATGATGATTATGGAATATGTATCACTTACCTGATTGTCACCCAAAGCATCCAGCGGATTTAACACAATAAGCGTGGCCTTTGACTCTATTGCAAACAAATCCAGAAACATCTCTGCAACTCGAGTCTTTCCATAGCCAGTGCCCGCCAGTATAAATGTATCACGCCCCGCGACCAAAGCCACAACTGCTTCTACTTGTAGCTCTTTAGCTTTGCATTTATATCTTTTCAAATGATTGTCCTCAATTAGCTTCCTCAATTCTTCCTCGGTCAAGGCCAGGACCCAGTCTGGAAGAACAACCTTTGCATGAGTTTGCTTAGGAACTGCATCCGAAGGCAAATAAGCGAGGACTTCAGTAGGTCGTCGATTATTTTGTACATGTTTCGCGGGTGTCAGATTGTTTCTAGCTGAGCTACGAAGAGTATCTCTTCTTCCTTCAGGCTCGAAAGCAGGCGAATCGATGGTGACCATTGAAAAGCAACGTCGACACGCCGTGAGTTGATCGGTTGGGTAACTTGAGAACCGGGCTGAAAGCTTGATTTTTCGTATGCTTTTCAAAAGCTTGAGCCAGAACCAATCCCTCCCTTGAAACTTTTGCACCGTGTCTCACAGACAAACGAGTCTGTCTCTCTCTCTCGTAATCAAAACGACGCTCTCTCTCCCTCCCTCTTACTCCTTGATCGCCTCTCTCTTTTGACATGGTTCTCTCTCTTTTGCCATCGTCCAAAACCTTTTGGGCATCTTTCGGATTCAACCGCCTCCGCAGTGGTACAATCGACTTCAAAAATTGTTACAGATTTCAATCTGATGATTGAAGGAAAAGAATCATATTAACCAATGTGATCATGTTGATGAGACTATGTACAGGATGTGCGAGAATTTTTTGGTCTGTTCAGATTTTTCAACAAAGCAATGATGAAGGTAATAATGTAGGTCCAGTTTCAAATGTTTGAAAATCTGGATTTTGGGAATCTACTCAGGCTGAAACAACTCGATAAGTCGTAAGTCCCTCCTCCGCAGGCTCCGGAGGACGCCTGCGAGGAGGAGGGACTTAGTTAAGTTAGGCCGCACACCGCCTTTGGCGAATTATAGACCGCCTACTTATGAATCGCCTCAAGGCCGCCATGTTTCACCTGCAGGCCGCCACAAACGACCTTCAGGCCGTCCATCCATGTAAACCACCAATGCTCAGCAAATGCTGTTTTCACATCAGTGGCAGTCACCACATGGTAGTCAACCTTGCCTGACAATTGACTACATTGTCTTATGTCCATGATTCAAGACCCCCGCTTTCACTTCCAAGACACCCCCTGCCTGACAAAGTAGAAGGCAATAAGTGTGATGGATGCAAAGTGACAGAATCACAAAACCATCCTAATAATAATATTGTATGTTGAAAGTTCAACATGCAAAGGCAATCATTCAAAAAATTATCAAAAAAAAAGAGAAAAAAAACAAGTCGATAAAAGTTCAGCAAGCCAGATGGATCATTTTGCAATGGATTAGTGAAATTATCAAAACAAGATTGATTATATTTGTTTTCTTGGATTTGTTGTTTGAAACATTCAATTTCAAAGTGATCACAATTGCAGATATCACCCTATTCAGAAAGAGCAATTATCAGAAATCAGCATCCAAAGGTAAGAATTACACAATTTAAGCTCATGTTCCATGAGTTGCATCTACTCAAATCGGCCATCTGGATTCAGGGTTGTTGTCGAGAGGTATTGATGAAATCTGGATATCACTTCAAGACGACTTTGAAGACGGGGAATGGCGGAACTGGGGTGATGGGAAGAGGGCGAAGCCAGCTCGTCAGGCCGCATCATCAGCGCTGCTGTGCGCTGCGGCAAAGTCTGGCTCGCAAGGCGAAGGCCGCGTCACCCTCAGAAACCAATTAAAAGGCTAATGGATACATGTATCTTTATATCGGGTGCTTGGGGTAATTTGGTTGGGGTGCTTGGGATTTGAATGCTTGAAGGTCAAAGTCTGGCGCTCAAATCCAAGTCATCATCAGTCCTCATCGGTCACCTCCCTTCCCTCGATCACTTCCAATTTTGTCCTATCCCTTGGTAACTCTTGTTACAGCTCCTTACCTTGCTTTTTGTCAAGCAACATCCTAAGGCTTTTTGACACCAGGAACTCAACATCTGGTCAGTGAAAAGTTGTACACATCTACATCTGGGATTTTGATTCGAATCCCTTTGCTTCATTTTGAATATTTCCTTATTATCAGTTTCAAATTGTTTGCAACATCACTGATCACCCCCCAAATATACAATCTCAACACCTTGTCACACCTTACTGCCACTGATCCTGAATTGACTTTTTTTATGTGGGAACTAGATTGAGCACAATTAGGTGTTCATAGAACGACTCAACCAATCAGATCACTTACAATTGTCACATGTTTTATCTCATCAATCTTCGAGCAATCACCAACGGATTTGAACTCTAACCTTTAATTGACTCATCATTTCCTTTCTACTGCTTCTCATTACAGTCTCCATCGATTCCATTCACTTGCTACTGGCCGCTTTATTAGTACACCTCCTGTCGGTGCAGAGCATGGTGGTAGGGTGTGTCAGTGTATGATAAGCTTTTAGCTACAGTTGTAAGCCGTATTGTTTTTAATTCAGCTAACCGAGCTCGAATGAGAATGATCCATCTCTTTTGGTTGTACCTTGCAGGCTTCAGCTCGCAGCCATGATACACTTTGGAGTCTTGGTCTTGACCCTCTAACATCGAATTCACATCCTTGCAAATTGTTTCGAGAACTTAATGTGGACTGTTACCTGAATCATGTTTTGCTTTCCTATTGATAACATCATCACGTTCAAAGATGCCTATTTTGATCATTTAACTACCAAAATCTCTTATTGTTGTGGTTATCTCTTATACTTTCTAATTTGATATTACAATGTTTTTATTTGTTTGGTTACTGTGCAATGAAATACAACTCACTGCTGCATTAAAAGCCCCTTCCTCATCACATAAACAAGCGTATCGCTCCTGCTCCAAACCCTAAAAAATGAACACAATTTTCGGGTTTCCGCTCATTTTATGCCCAATATATACCTCCCGAGGGCCGCCTGCAGGCCGTTTGCGAGCCGTCTGTAGACCGATCTCCAAAGGCGGCCTTCAATCGGTCCGCGTGGGGCCTACCTGCAGACCGCCCAGCTCCCCGCCAGAGTAGGCGGCCCACAGGCCGTCCATGCCTACCCGTGGTGTAAGGGAGTAATCACAAAATTTAGGTTTTGAAAGCTGAACAAGACCCAGTCTCGGTCAGGTAAAATTAATATCAGATGATGATTGATGATAATGGGGACTTTGGGCTTCAAAGAGAGCGCTTGTATCTGGCAAAAGCAAGCCTCTCAGAGACGGTGAATCGTGATACTCACCTCTGACAAGCCTTCGGATTTACTTTGGTCACACTGCAGGCATACCCACTCTTGATGACTGGTGCCATGGTCACGTTTGCACGTTTTCACAATCATGAGAGCATCGGGGGTTGGTACACATGGATCCAAGAGATCATGCTTGCTCGGCTCGGATACTTCCTTGAACAGTTTACGACCCGGCGAGCCTTCTTGTCTTCATGATGTAAGTGCTGATGACGAGGAACTCTTTAACATGGGGAGTTCTTTACGTAGACACTCGACTGAGGAGCATGTTCCATTTCCGTAGGCACATAGGCTATCAGTCGGTGCGGTTGTCGTGAAGCAATTTTCCTGGCAACATTACTTTGAATCGTTGTGATCAGCAACATGAGTCATCACCTCGTAAGAAGGCCCATTGTACTCGCCCGATTCTCACGTTTTGTTGACTCTTGTCGTCTTGAACACGGTGTAAATATCACACTGGGCATCAATCAATCTCTCATTAATTTGTGGATGATTGTAGTCAGTACCCATCGTGTCATAGCCTATGCGAGATCAAACTTAACCCGTCCCTCTCCTTCGCAAAAGACTTGGGCTCGAGAGTTTGCGAGAGAGAGGGACGGGTTAAGTTTGTCATTTCCTATAATTGATGACTGGATTCCTCGCACCTTCCTTCCAGCAAGCTCGATCGTAGGCGAGAGGATCGATCGCTTCGCATGAATACCTTCTACTTCTACGCCAGTGGAAAAAAGCACGCCAAGAAACTCTGTTTGATGCTAAACTTACTAGCAACTCATCGCACCGAAGATATTTGAATCAAGAAGGTATCTATTCTTGGTGTAGGCCGTCAAGATCTTGACTCTAAAGATTATGCTGGATTTGAATTATCTCTGGATAGCATATTGGCTATTCTCTCTGATTCTCACTAAGCAATGTGTTAGATGTCACCTTGCTTCAAAAGAACAAAATACTTCATGCTCTGCTCATGCTCAATATCTTGTGTCTTGGCATTCTTGGATCTTCATTTGAGCACAAGCAATCGTGATATGTGACTGGTCTCGGAAATATGGATGATCCAGACCCTACCTCGATCAGCAGCCAGGTTATTTCCGTGGTGCACTGTGTTCAAGGGCGCTAGAACGACACATCGAAGGCCATCATCCTTCGCGCTTCCTGTGAAATGGGCGCGTAAAGTCTGAAAGCGACATAATCGCTATAGCTTTTGTCTGGAGATACCTCTGGATAGCTGTTGAGCGTATCCTTCCAGCTCAACATCATGATGCGACGGATTCTGATCTCCTTACTGCTTAACCTCTTTATGTATCTCTCCGGCATACATAAACGTCTCAGCGCTGGCTCTCCAAAACTTGACCATCGAACGATTAATTCATCTTGCCCATCTGCCGTTCTTGCACCCCTGGTCAACTACATGGTTTCGTTCCACATGTTTCCTACATGGACCACCTAGACCCTCGCGATGATTCATACCGCTCAAGAAGACTTTTTTCTCTCGTTCAATTGACACTGTATTGTACTTGAACATTGCCATGACGCCGCGCCACGGTCTGCCGCAAACGATTTTCCGTACACCTTCGAAAACTTTTGCACACAGCTCCGCTTGAGGAGTTCAACCGAACCACTTCAGACTTGGCGGCACATCGCCCATCAAAACCCTCGTGCGCCACCGGAGATTTTGAACCCTGAAATTATTTCCACGCCGAAAATCTTTTCGAGAAATCTACCCTCCCGCTAGCGGAAAGCTATCAGATATTAAAAGAACCTCCGCTCACCACAATCTTGGCCTTGCTCCCTCATAACTTCTCCATTCTTTCTCTATACAAATCCATATATAAAGGACCTGCTTCACTATATAACTCGCCCTGTCTCTCCCTTTTGACATTCTTCGTCCCAACTCCAAAACTCTCACAAAGCCACTTTTTAATCCATCATCTCCTGACCTTTTATAAAGGAATCAAAAATGCTATTCGGGTACACCATCATTCTAGCAGCTCTTGTGGCTGCCCAAACCGCTATAGCCACCAATCACACAGCCTGTTTCAATTATTTCTTGCAAAAAGACGGATGCGTCTTCGCATCTGCCGACGATGAGACTCGCTGCAACGCCACAACTGGGAAACCAGAGATCCATAGTCCAATGAATCCTGTTGGAAGGGTATGATGGGTTCACTGGCTCTCTTTCCGTGGATATCACTTGACTCTAACACTCTTGCTCGCTTCTGTTCTCTAGTTTCAACAAAAAGGATGTCAAAAGCATCTTAAAATACCCGCGCCCAGACCAGCATCCTTAGGACGACGATACACCTCTGAGAACACCAACACGGTTAGTAATTTATTGACCTTTACACACAATGAAAAATCTGACATGAGTTCCTGTTCTAGTCTTTCGCGATTGACGATGGCCCAGGTGTGAGTAGCACAAAAAGCTTCGGATCAGCGAAAGCGTGTTCTAATGTCCAAAAATTTCTCCTTGATCAGGCATGCGGCAATTACAGTACTAATATGCCAGGAGCCTGTCTCTGGGTGCGTTTCTAACCATCTTGATCCTCAATTCCAATTGTTGCAAGACCAGATGATATTGCAGCGATGTTGATATCAATATTTCTGCTTTACAGGCCGGCACTGAACAAGACAAAGGTGATAACCCTTTGACCGCAGGATGGGTGAACGGGTCAGCGAATTTCCGTCCCGCTAAGATTTGAGTCATCCATCACTCATGAATGTTCAATTTCCTCAGAGCAAAGACATCGAACTGCGGGAAACAACTTTACATTCAGCGTAAAGGTCGGCCCGACAAGCCTTTCTTTGTCCCTGTCGTTGATGGTTTGTTCTATGCTTCTTTTCTTTTCCAAAAAAGGTGTTCTGTTACTGATTCGTGTTCAAATAGCCTGCAATTTCTACACCTTGAATGTTACCATTGGATGTTTCCAAATCGCCGTCACTAACAAGGTAGCTGCTTTCTTCATAGAACGAATACTGTGTGTAAGCTGACTCTCATTGATCAATAGACTTTCTACGATCTCGAACCCACTGAGCAAGAGCTTCAGCAAGGATATCTTGGAGATCTTGTTTGGGATTTGTAAGTGACCATGACTTTTCAGGCATATGATTCTACGTATCACATTCTCTGACTTTATTTGCTTCCTCTTTGAACCTCACAGCAACAACTTGTACGGAAACAAATCCACAAATGGTCCTGTATAAAACAGTGTCGATGACTGTCTCTGCTCCTTATGTTGAGCCAATTCAGAACCGCTTTCTCTATTTCATTTCATAAATTTACATATAGTTCATGTAGATACAAACTGGACGAGACAACAAGACTCTACTACCTTTTCAGAAAACATTATTGTTTTCGCTCTTGTACGGACTCCTAAATCAAAACCAATGCTGATACCAGATCACAGACCTTGTGAATCTTGATAGACTCAAAGAGACATTCAAGCCCCATACTTTCTGCCCTCTCTCTGTCACTCAACAATTGATAGAATTTGACGCAGATGTTTGTGAGAAATCCTTTGCAATGGCATGTAGGTAATATCAATGAACACAAAATCTTTGATATGCTCTGGGTCCCTAAGCTAGTCACTCCAAGCTAATCTTCCAGAGTATCATTGAAAATCCCAATATTCTGGCTCATGTGTAGCCACCATCATTTGCAAATCAAAACCAAGCGCAAGTGAAATTATGCCAAATTTCGTGTATCATTTGGGTGAACCGCATTGGCTACACCATCAATACTATCACTAAGCTGACCAGCGTGAACCAGTTTTCAAAAAATGTAGTTGAACACCTTGGGTCATGAGGCTTTGGACCTTGGAACTTGCTTGGAGCAAATCATGCTACTTTGAAGATTTGTGACCTTTTCTCTTGAAGCATTTATGTATCAGAAGGCCTTGTTTATCAAAATCATGTGCCATAATACACAGTTTGGACATGTGATGCCCATCAGATGAAAAAAACCTGTTGCTTGAATGTCTGGAACATGTAGGCAGTTGATGAAAACAGGACTGATGGCAAAAATGAGGCAATTCTGATTTTTTTCTTTACACGCATGTGTGTAACGCTGGTGCACCCATGACTGTAACGCAGGCACACGCATGCGTGTCACACAGGCCTACACATGCGTGTAACACAGGCACACACATGCATGTAACGCAGGCACACATATATGTCACACGCAGGCACACACATGAGTCACACGCAGGGACACCCATGCGTGTAACGTAGGCACACGCAGGCGCATGAATGCATATCACGCATGCGTCTGCCTGCGTGTAACACGAGCGTCAGAGGGAGGTGTACCCATGCAATTACCTGCATATGATGCATGCGTACACCCGTATCACCCGCATGTGTATACCTGCGGGTGACGCAGGTGTACTCATGCAACACACGCAGGTATCCGCATGTGTACACCTCCCTTTGATGCATGTGTACACCTGCCTCACACGCAGGTGTACTCATGGAGGACCCTGGAATGCGCCTATGGATGTATCTGATGAAAATCAGGACCTTTTGTTGGTGATGTTTTTGGACACTAAACTTCACTTCACTGACACCTACAGGAGTTTAAACGATGCGCCAGAAGCAGGCCTTTCAGCTACACTAACTTTCAACCCCGTAGCTCCAATACTTCCTGAGATATCTCAATGTAACAGCCAAAAAAGGCCCATATTTGGAAGGTCCTAATCGGACCTTGGAGGCCGATTTTTTTTTGCGCCTTTGCAATTTCCGTCGAACTGAGCAACGCTACAGGTCTACGACCAGGCTCATTGGATAGCCCTGTCCCATGCGCATCTTTTTAGGTGTCTGGGACCGCGAGGCAGGTAGTGGTGTGTAGAGTAGCACCCAAAAACCAAAAATCGGGTTTCGTCAGATACATCCATAGGCGCATTCCAGGGTCCTACTCATGGTAAAATTGATTCGATTGATTCAATAGATCTAATTGAATCAATTGAATCAATTGAATCAATGGAATCAATGGAATCAATGGAATCAATGGAATCAATGGAATCAATTGATTTGATTGAATCAATTGATTTCAATTGATTTCAATGGATCCGATCAATTCAATTGATTTGATTGATTCAATTAGATCTATTGAATCAATCGAATCAATTGAATTGAATCAATCAAATCTATTGATTCAATTCATTTAATTCCGATTCAATAGAAATGAATTCCAATCATTAATTTGAATTGAAGGATTCATAATTGATTCCTTTCCATTTCAATGCTTGGGGGTCAAATCATTTCCCCTTCCCTCCCATTTCTCCCACTGATCAATTTCGTGATTTCTCGCCTCATCCATCCATCAGTCAACTTATCCTCCTTTTCGATTCAGCCCGTCAATTTTGCACCCTCTTTGTTTGCACTTACTGTCGTTCTTGAAAAGCTTGTCCGAGTTTTCCCGCAAAACTCAAGCAATTTGGCGGGAAAACTTGGACAAGCTTTTCAAGAACGACAGTACTTCCACCTTTCTAACGTCTCTACTTCCGGGCAAGTCCCTAGCAACTACTATCTTGATCAACTCACAGATTCCCAAGTCTTATTTCCTCATCCATTACACATTCCACCTGTGCCTTACAGATACTTCGACAAAACACCGTGTAATCTGTGAAAATATAGACGGTGTTGTACTGAAAAAGAGTAGACAGACCTCCCAGACGTCTGGGATCCGGCATCTATAGCGCACAAAACTCAAGTCAGACACGTCTGACTCCCTCAAAAATCCGTCAAAGGCATTTACCAAGTTACACACCAACCAGACTGGTCTGTACACCTACAGACCAGTCTCACCACACCTGCTCTCGCAGAGAGCTCACCACCAGACCAGTCTGTCACCAACCAGACCGGTCTCACCGCACTCGTTCTTGCACAGAGCCCACCACCAGACTGGTCTGTACCCACCCAGACCAGTCTCACCACACTCGCTCTCGCAGGGAGCTCACCACCAGACCGGTCTGTACACACTCAGACCGGTCTCCTTGCATCACCACACCTGTCTGTACTAGATCAGACAGGTCTGCACATCAGTCTCCCTCCACCAGACCTGTCTGTAGCTGCTCAGAAGGGTCTCGCTGCAACTCATCACCAGCAGCCAGTCTTGCTTCACGCTCCAGTTCTTGTCAGCCGCCTTGCCAGGTAGCAAAACCATCTGGCCATTTATGTAAGTCTTTGCTTCCTCTATCATCTTTCTAATCTACCTGTGCTGCTTACATATTCAATCAATACCAAACAATTAACTTTGAGGCAAGCTACACTCAACCATTGAATACAATTACTGACTTGACCAAGACATTATTCATCCTTTACCGAATTCATATCTCATGCTGAATCGTTCTATTCACTTATTCAGATCACTTTTTTTATTTTAGGCTTCATCCTCTCCTCAAAGTTGGGTTCAATCTGCTCTCCAATTTAGGTCACGAGGTCATCTCACCTTCTCCAATTTAACACACGACTTTCAACAATTGGATATCAAACTATCAAGGAACAATTCAAATAGCCTTTGAAAACAATAAATTTCATCACACGTCATCCAAGATATCAGCCAAACGATCCTTGACTACAACCTCATTGATCATCTCATTCCCTATATCCTCGTCACCGAAGAGAAGATTGTGCTCAATCACTTCAAATTCATCAAGCTCCTGTGCTGCAATAGGACCACCCCGAAGAAACTTTTCCCAAATTCGACTCAATCTATCAATCAGTGCATTCCACTTTGTAGCCAATATAGCAACACTTTCAGGTGTTTCCGATGAAAATTGTGATGTTTTTCGAAGCAGAGAAGGTAAGTGAGTATTCCAAACCATCCAAGTTCGGCAATATTTCATTGTCAGTTGAAGATGTAAGGCTCTCAAGACTTCTTGACTTGTTTTCCATGCTGACCTCAACACAAACCCGTTGTGTAGAACCCACTGTAGAGGCCTCCTATCATCAGGACAGCCGTCCACCCACTCTACTCGAACATACTCCATCAGCTGAAATACAAGTAATTCATGTGATATTAACATACGTACCCATTTGACTCAATTTATAGAGTGCTGACAGCTTCTCGTCCATCTGCAAACTTGATCTCATCATGTTTTGAACTTCACAAGCAATCCTCTTGACCTCTTCCTCACTACTCCTTGCTGTCCGAAACGCCTGAATACCATTCTGTGTGGCCAGATGTATTGCCCAAGGCTCATCAGGATGAGTAAGATGACCTATGTTCCAAAAGATGTCGGCAATATCTAAGGCTTTAAATTCTTCAATTGTTGGGAGTCGCTGAGCAGGAGCATCAGGGTATGCTTCATGATATTCTTCAACAACAGATTTGTAGGTATTGTATTTCTGCGCCAAGGCCTTGTTTCGCTTATCCATAACATTCTTGTATCTTGCTTGATCTGTTGTACCAATATTACACAATAATATAAAAAAACGTGAAAGGAATGAAGAACTTGACAAATGCAATACATACCTATACCTGGCTGATCCCACTTCTTCTGCCACTCGACTTTCCCCACCTTAGCTTCGTAAAGCTTCTCTTTGGCCATTTGGACTCGCATTTGTAGCCGTGCACGTGGGTCTACAGCACATCAGATGACACATAAAGCAAGCATTGTAACTAAGTAAAGGATAGCTCACCTCTAACCTCGGGCATGCCACGAAATTTGTCACCACCTAGATCATCTGCCAATTTGGAAATGGATTCCTCAAGAGCCACGAGCGTAGATGGCAGTTTTCGTAATGCCTCATGCTCCTCTGGCGTCAAATCTCTTCGCCGCAAATGCCTGATCTTCTTCAGTTCATTGCTATGAGATACAAAGAATTGAATGTACGATTTAGATCATAGAAGGGATGAATAGTTACACTCACTGAGCGTCTCGAAAATCTTCTTCGAGTTCAATTAGGTGTCCCAATTTAGTTTGTAACTTTTGTAAGGAACCATCTGCCATCATCTCGGCTTGACAGGTCCTTTGGCGTTCCCACTGGGCCGAGAAATAGTCAACTGTGTGATGCTCATCAGCTGCTTTCAGCAGCTGAAGCTGAGTATGTGCTTCACTAAGTCGGGCTTCAGCTATGTTAAGCTTATGAAGCGCTGATTTTGCTTGAAAAGACATACAATTGTCAGATCAGAGGTTGTGTGAAGTCAAGCAAATAAAACTACTTAACAGCTTTATCACGAGAGAGGGTATTATTGTGCACCAGCTTTAGATGTAAAGCATCTTGACGGAACTGGCTTGTAGACCACCGAAGCAAAGGTATCAGTGGTGATATCTTGAACCACTCGCGTTCTGATCCTTCGCCGTCTGAGAGACCCCAACAAGCGTTGAGTCGTGGATTGTATTGGAGCTGGCAGCTCCACTGATGCACGTAAGCATGGAATGCGCTAGTACCAAACATTAGGCAGTCCTCAGAGATCTCTTCGACAAATAGCTTGTTCTGACAAAATCATACTTTTTAGCAATTGAATTGAATGTAGATCAATGTAAATCAACTCACCTTTATCACACCGTTTTCTACAGTACATCCGATGTCATATAATAGGCCTACACCAGCCTTTATTGTTTCTGTTCGGGCTTCCAATATCGAAGAGAAAAGTTCTCCAAGCAAAGCATGTACAAAATGTGCCCTACGTAGAATATAATAGCTTAGCTCACGTCAACACAGTGATAAAAGATTGGAGACTACTTTTCACCACTGCAAATAACATTGACCATCTTAATCATGTGGTCGTGTTGACACACCAAGTCTATCAATCCAGTCTCTTCGCACCCTTTCCAACTCGTTCCATTCCTTCTGTCTGACGCAGCAGTGTGCTGAGATGTGCAAGGATCCTGAAAGGAGACTTTGTGTAAGTGTAAAATATTCGATAGAAATTCGGGATGCTACATACCAGCAAAACCTCGGTGTGGTGTCCTTTTGGCTCCCATCTTGCCACCTCTTCTGGTTTCATGAAAATTGATGGAACCAATGGTGTTATTTCCTCAAAGTTGCGACTGGCCAATTCGTGATGTCGTTGTTGGAAATTCCCATCAACACAAACAATATATTGTGGTCCTTTTCAGATTCCACAATTACCAGCCGGATTAAAACACCGGGGGCAATTAGCAGCAAGCTTTTCCAGAGGTGTTAGGCTAAGGCCCCGAGTTTCCAGCTCCTCCATTGCTTTGAGAATTTGCCGATAGAAAATGATGGCGCCTGTCAAAGGTTTTTGCCAGAGCCGAGGCTGACATAAGCACCAAACAAACAAGTGAGGTTTCAATCAGTTACTCGCGTGTTGAGAATATGATGTGTTCACACCTCATAAGTTCCAGGTACCAGAATTGGAGGATTGAATGCATCCAGATACTTATCAATCATCAAAGAAAATGGTTGAATGTTTGAAGGGCAATATTCCCAAGATAAATGATAAAATCGAAGAAGACGTAAAGAAAAGGCTGCCTCCGGAGTCTTTGGTGTCCCTCCCAGGTAACCAAGATTTATCAACCGCACTTGATCCGGCAAGCAGGAGCAGAACTCAACATTAATCTTTTGGTGATCTGAAAGAAACCATGTTTAAATTATATTTATCTGAATAATATCGCTCATAGTAGATTCGGACTTACATATCAAGTCAACAGTGTCCACCGCTCGAACGCGCTTGAGAGCATTGCTACATGAGCATTCAAGATCATCATTAAAGTTGTGGCACCAGAGCGTTTCATGTCCCCAGTTTGAGGTACGTTTGGAGCCTTTCATAAAGGCTATGAACACCTTTGGCATGATGTCCCTCCAATGAGCGTCCTCTCGTAAGCGTTGATGCTTGTATGGATCACTAGACATCAACTGAGTTAAAGTTAGTGGTTTTGGTGGTTGAACTTCATCATCTCGATTGTTTTCGCCTCCGAAGTCGTCAAGAATTGGGTAATGCTCGCTTTCGTCATCACCTACAACAGCCTCCTCCTGGTAATCTGGTTGGCTCTGTGGCTGTAAGATATGTTCAAAAATTTCTTCGCACTTTCTCTTACCCCAAGCAACCTTTGCTTTATCATTCTCCAATTTTTGGCGAGTTGCCTCAGTTCGTGGTGCCTCTCTGCGCTTGCCTTGATTAACCTGTTGAGACGGTATAGAGTGACCGGATTTACCCATTTAAGATGTACAAATTGAAGTATGACAAATTGAAATACAACAAAAAAGGTCAACAATGTGAGCTTGAAACTGTGCTAGACACTGGGGAAATTGATTACCAATCTAGGAAACCGCCAAGGAACTATAAAATCAGTCTATTCCAAAAAGGGACGTCACAAAGCTGACGTAACTTGAGTAGCTCTTGACAGGGCTGGCTCTGTTCCATCTGTTGAGTATGTAAGCGGTGGGGTAATTTGAAATCACATTGGTCAGTTCATTGGGTCAAACAGGGCTTTACTTCCTCCCACAAATCAGTTTTGATACAAACATTCCTTGAACATAACAATCAACAGAGAAATGAAATTATTGGTATGCCAAAAAAATTAGCAAGGTCAAACCAAATGAAAGAATAATGTGATCAAATGCATGCATCTGAGTCATTTGTGAATTAGTAAGTTTAAGAAGAAGAAATATTCAGTAAAATGAATAGTGTTGAAAGATTTGAGATTGATCAATGAAAGTCTAGTGCAAGGGGACAATAGGTAATTGGTTATGTTACCAAAAAACAACTTAAGACAAATCCCACCCAGCAAGTGCTTGTCAGCCAAATCAATGATGGCATTGCATCAACAAGGAAACAAACATATGGTATTGATCGAATTGATGAATTATTGAATATACACAATCCAGAGGAACCAAATTGCAGAATTCCACTATGTGGAATGATGTATTCATCATTAAATTACAACATCATCCATGAACATTGAACTACAGTCAACTCCCTCTAATTACATACAGTTTGGCGGGTGGTTTTCTCATGCACTTAAAGGAATATGCACTTATAGACCTCATTTTGGCTGGCAAACCCCTTTTTGGCGGCAAAAAATCCTATGCACATAGAGAATTATGCACTTACAGGGATATCAAGTTAGAGGGAGTTGACTGTACTATGAATCACTTTGGTTTGATGGATGTCTAGTGAGATGTTTATAGGTGTTTTGCATTCTTGAGTAGTGTAATGAATGCCAATATGAAACCCAAAACTTTGAACCACTTTGGAATAAAAAAATACGGTGAGTATTTTGATAGTTTTTGTAAATGCTATTCCTTCTCAGTTGATAGAACACTTGGAAGTTGTAACCATTACAGATGTCCAATGGTGAAAGGGAATGTGCAGAACTATTCCCTGAGGTTTATTACCCTGTATGGAGCAGTGATTTGTCTTACCAAACTGGTGAGCCACACAAAGTACTTGTGATGTGATGTTTTTACACACTAAACAGCAACAATTATGGGTATCCTGACCAAAAAAAAAACTTTTTGAGGTCAAACCAAAGTATCATGTTATGAAATAATTGAGCAACTTTTAATTTCTGTTCAGAACATAAACTAAAAGAGTTTTATTTAAAGACCGTACCTTAAAAACCTGGTGTAATATTCACAACAATAGCCTTAAGTGCTAGAGGAACTGACTTCACAGTGGATAAAAGTTGAATATATTAAAGCCTCATACCTTCCATCTCTCATACAGCTTCAACTTTTGGTTTATTCCAAGAACTCAAAAATTTTCATTGGTAGCACAGGTTTCCGTAGGACCTGTGCTGCTACCTTGCGGAGGTGCCTAAATGCCCCATACATGCAATATGGATTAATCCCACAGTGGATAAAAGTTGCATATGTGAAGGCCTCATACTATCAATTTCTCATAAAGCTTCAACTTTTGGTTTATTACCCAAACTCAAGATGATTCATTGGTAGCACAGGTTTCTGTAGGACCTTGCAGAGGTCCTGCTTTTCCACAAAACACAAACAATATTGCAGCAGGCCTAGCTCTTTGGAGGCAGAAATTTTTGTCATTTAATCTTCTCTGAAGTGAGCTCATATAAACTGTCTTCAACTTGCTTTCTGTAGCTCCCATCCTTCATCTGAATATATGTGCAGTCAAATCCCACCTTTTACGCCTGCTCTGCCACAGAAGTCAAATAATCACTAGTTTTTTATTTCTATGTGGTCTATGTTGAAGTATTTGATTCATTTATATTGATGTAAGGACTTCACCTACATATCAAAAAATCAGTATAATACTTTATCAATGATAAAGTAGCTTTACAACTTACCTTTCAAACTGAAAAAGTTTTATTTCCGCAAAATTCTCAAACATTGGGTCAGAGCAATTGAAGAGACAATAAACTTGATTTATATTGTTGTGGGGCCTTCTGCTAAATATCAATAAATCAGTGTAGTACTCTCTTCAATGATAATCAAGCTTCTCTTCAGACTTACCTGGAAAACCCAAAAGGTTTTATTTGGGTGGTGTCTTACTGCAAAATCCTCAAATAGGCGGCCAGAGCCGCCCCTAAAAAGACAATAACCTTGGTTTATATTGGCATGTAAGCTTTATCTACAAGTCTTGGAGACAATGGACAACATCATAAACCATGAACCTTGGGGTTCATTCCAAATTTGATAGAGGAACCAAGAGTCAATGTGACTAAAAGAACACATGTCCAGATTTTAAGGTGTCTAGATTTTAAGGTGTCTACGGTTTTGACAAGTAAAAGTTAAGTATTTTTTTCCATAGGTTCTGTTTTCTTTGGGAGTTTTACACAAGTAATGCTAAAAATCTAAGGTTTAATCAATGCTACGTCCTGTGTTTTATTGATGCTGTGTATGTAATGCTACGTCCTCCTCCTCTTATACCCCATCCAACCAAGCCTCTATCCTACCTCCCCTATCGACATCAACAAACTTTTACAACCAACTAGCCATAGCAATATTTCATCGACACAGGGAAGAGTGACACGCTCCACTCGTGGCAATATCGAGGCACCTGCCACCAACACTTTACCAGCTGCTAAACGGTCGCGTCGGACTGCTACTCAACACCCAGCCCTTGGAATCGACGACCGTCAATTGGATGCAGCAAATGAACAAGAACTAGAACTCGCCAATCTTACTTTACAGAACTATCATGAACATAAGAAGAGTTGGCCTCTTGCTCGCATTCAGGCCCAACTTGCCCGACAAGCTTCATCTGACCACCAGCTCGGTGCTGTCGTCATCGCCGAAGGTCAGGCTCTTCTCGAAGCACTGGACCACACTGTTCACATGTTGGCTATGGCGGCTGGTGTCAGCCTTCCCAAACTCAAGCGAGCGCTGTAAGTTTTCTCAATTCTTTACTTTTCTCCAAATATTCCCAGTACAACACTGAGTCACTTTGGCATCAACATTGCAGGGGCATGGTTGGGGGAACACACGGTGAAAACCCATGGCACCGGTGGCTTAGCTTTGCCTTGGATGCTAACAAAGCTCCAAGTAAGTTGAATTGAAATCCAAATCAAAATGTAATCAGGTTTCACATTAGAACTCACCTTTCAATCATTTCACCATATCACCTTGATATCATCCTTCACTTTCTGTCCTTTCGATCCTTTCCATTCCTTCTCTGCCTTCATTCAATTCGCTTCTTTTGTCAAATCAATTCGCGCACCTTCTTCACTTTAAATCCTTCCTTTCTTCTCTTCCTTCACTCCATCTTGACCTCGTCAAATCAATTCCCATTCAAGTGCCTATGCAAGGAGCCAAAGATTCTAGCGAGCAGCTCACCCGTTGCAATAAAGCCAACTCTAGAACATATCAAGCCCTTGATGACGATGAATATATGGTTTTCACCGCCAAGATCTTCTATGCACTTGGTGGCTATCCTGATTACTCGTATATCACCGTTACTGAAGACCTGAATGTATTTGGCGATGCCTCAATTCTAATCCCAGAGGTTCCTAAGCTTAGCATCAAAGATGAGAATTGATACCGACCCATTTACGAAAAGCTTGTTGATTTGAAGAAGGTTGAAAGAGATTGAAAACTCAACACACCGGCCGCATCTGAAGCCAGAGAAGAGAAGCGATCTCTCATGTCCATCAAGAAGATAGCTCAACAAGTGAGTTGTCTCTTCTTGACATTCTCCTTTCTCATCATGACACATTAATCAGGACAATCTTATTATATGCAGCTCGCACGCGACCATCAACTCATGGGAGTCGACTATTATCTTATTGCTTGTAGCAATAACAATACTGGTGGCGGATGGTGTCAAGAGTACACTACTTGAGATGAGATCTCAACATGGGTTCACGAAAAGGCTCAACTGCAGCGAGTCTTTCCGCTGTATTGTCAAAACGGAGATATCTTGGACAAAATCAAAACGGTAGCGGCTGAAAATAAATCTACATCAAACCTCAATGTAAGCATCTAGTATGTATGCATATCACGCTTTAAGCATTGAAAATTGTGTGCTGATTTTTGCTCCCACCAGCTAAAGTGCCTTGCGATGTATGCATATCACCTTATAAGCAAGAGAAAATCTGTGCCAATCTCTATGCTTACATCGAGGGTTGACTGTACATCTGGAACTCAAAAACTGTCTAACAATCGATCTGACGCGGATAAAAAGACACTAGGTACACAGTTGAGTGATATGTTGGGTATGTTTAATTACTTTGTCCATTTCTATCTTTTTTGACTTCTTCTCTGATTATTAGGTTCATCTTCTCCTGAAGTTGGTGGTGTAGGAGCTGGAGTGAATTCAGGAACTAAACCTTTGTTCCTTCTACTAGACCTCATGTCGGTTCGAATTTGAAAAAGTGGTGGGATCTTACCAACGACGAAAAGGGGCGAGTAGGAGGAGAAAAGGAGGAGAACACAAATTTAATCCGAAGAGGTTGAATTCTGGGGAGACAGCAGCGTGGCGTGAATCTGGAATTCACCTATCTGGAATGTGGTGAATCTTATTCAGGGCAGGACTGCTGAGATAAGCCCGGGCTTTATTCTCACCGGTAGCTGAGACTCTGTGCAGGCAGGTCTCTCTGTCTCTCTCATCCTGAGACTTTCCTCCGACACGACATGGACGGGGATGATTCCTTGTGCCTTCGTCACCATCCTACAATCAATCAAGATCACACAATCTATCCACCTCAATCTCTCTTGTTGTAATTTCTATTCTTTAGTTTCGATCTCCACCTCTCTCGAGCTACACCCTTAATTTACCAACCTCATTCAATTTTGATCTCAACCTTCCATCTTGATCTTGATCCTTTATGTAAGTCACTAACTTTCTTCTGATCTTTGCTTCATACTGACACAACTCTCACTCTTGCTTATAGCTTTAAACCTCAAAATCGATGATCTGTTAGATTCATCATCTTGATCTCAGCTCCTTTTCAACTACACAGCATCACCCTTTTTTTTTCTTCCAGCTTCATGACTTGATCAAATTTCATTTTTGATCTTGACCGTTGATCTTGAACTTCATCCTGCCAAGTAAATAGGGATTGGGCGAGGTGAAATTTTGTAAAACTCGATTCGACTGCAACTTCAACAAAGGGCCTGGCAGATCCACCGCAAATATCTATAAACAGATAAGGCTTTTGTATGGAGTTGACCTGGAAATATGTCAGATCAAAGAATATCACATGTATTTAGGACGGGTTAGTGGAACACACAACCACAAATTTTAGATCAAATCAAAAGCAAAAAAAAATGTGGAGTTACAGGACTTGTGGATGGTTGTCTGCTTTGATTGTATTGAAAATTCTCCCTTTGGATTAATTTGGGAGTAGCTGTGCAGTTCTATTGAATTGAAGATATGTGAAAATACTCTAAAATACAATTTTACAAAACTTCACTTCACCCAATCCCTAGTGAGACATCTTTTAGGGTTTCTGGATATTAATCTTGACAGTAACTGATAGTACCCTCTTTGTCTTGTTTGAATATTAGATCCCAAAATCAAACCTCTCATTGACTTGAAATTTTCGATTTTGGCTGTAATTGAGGTATGTAAGTTTTGTATTCTTTCTTTGTCTCTTCAACTGAACTGAGCTGATATGATGATGAGCTTTGAGTATGTTATGTTTAATTGTTTATTCAATCTAAGCTATCAATCTTGATCATCTTTGATTCTGAGCTTTGCTTTAGACATGTCTTTTCCGTGTTGATTTTCTTTTCTTTTATTTCACCTAACTAAATATTATAAACTTTTCAATCTGTTATCCTCAATGATTCTCTGATATGTTTTTTTAACTCTTCCTTTATGTGATTCTACTTGTTGAATTTCCCTTGATTTTGAATGTAAATTCGGGTTATCTTCTCAGTGAAAATAAAATAAAATATGAGTTTAACTGTGAATCTTGAGAGTTATAAATATGCATAGAGTCAGATCATCAAATAAAAATGTGGTGATGTCAATGTATAATAATGAGCTTCAGATGTACTTGTAGGATTTGATCTCCACAACGTTATCAGGGACTCCGTTCCTTACACTGAGTCAGTTCACTTTCATACCCCTTTTTCATTTTCTCATTTGCTCATTTAATGTTTCAACATTCTTTCATCTTACTCAGAAATGCCAAGTGTAAAACTGTTAAATTTTTGAATGTAGTAGTTGCTCTGAAACGTCAAGGACAAACTCTCTATGTTTTTGGCGCATAAACAAATCTCCTACACCTCTAGTTCACATTTTCTTCCTGCTTTACTTTTGGGAATGGAATTGGTTTACTTAGATCAAAGAGATTTACTTTCATACATTATTCTGTGGACTGTTTGGTAACCTTTGTCATTCTCAATACCTTTATCTCTTGCTTGTCCTTTTGTACTCTTGTGTGTTGTTTAGATTGATCATGTTTTCTTTTGAAGGAAAAGTTGTAGTTTGGTAGTATTCTTATCTTGGTTGTTGGCTAGATAACACGTATCCTGATTGATACCCTGGAATTCTTTGAGATGAGCCAAAACTGATTGTTACCTATAACCGGGCAAAAAACCGGGTGTTGAACTGGGAATTTCTTTTTGCCCAGATTTCAGCTTGTGTCTAGAAATCTGGACTTCTGGGCATGTGCCCGGGCTTCTACTGTGTATCCCGTATTTGTTAAGTTTGCTGTTCCAGCATGATCAAAACCTAAGGGCCCATTTGGTCGCCCTGGTCAGATACTATCTGACAAAATTTCACACCAAAAGTTTGGAATTTTGTCAGATAGTATCTTGTTACAAAATGATTCAAATGGTGATTTTAGATTGCTGTTTGGATCAAATATTTGACATGAATTTTTGATTGGAAAATATCAGATATTTGCTCAGATAGAGATATGTAGAGCCTTCAGGCTGTATCTGAAGGCTCTATCTCTATCTGCCTCTCCTCCATCAACCTTTGTCACCATTTCTTTGATCATAACTTGTTACCCACACACCCTTTTATAATCATTTCAATCCTCACCACCCCGTCCTTGAGTAGTTCCTCAACCAACATATGCTTTCTACTCGCTTCATTCTGTTTAATTTCTATCACTTGTTCTCGTCTTTCAATCTGTCAGGAGGGGCATACACGGCCATAGCAGTATATCTCCTTCCTTACAAACAAACCTTATTACATATCAATAACTACATGTAGTTAATCAATTACATGTAGTTTTAAGCTGAAAGAACTTGTAACAAGGGATCACATGTAGTTACATACATGTAATCATCAAGTACACGCACAATACACATAGCGCTTTATTTCTCTTATTTCCTTTACTTATCACTTTCTCTATAAAATTTCTATATTTCTCTTTATTCACGTGTATTCAAAAGATGGTCAATCTTCAATAAACAAATACTCACGGATCAATTTGGAAGATGATCCTGAAGGGCTTTGTTTAATGATGATCTGTGTAATACACACATGTGATCCTAGTTCAAGCTACTAAGGTGGATTGGGAACCCAACTTAGTAACTGATCATCTAAAACTGATCTTCTTGGCATGTGATGGCCGCCAAGAAAGGATGTCTAGGGTCCTCGTGCTAAAAGGATGAATTGTTATTGAATAATTCACAAGGGTGATTCAGGATTAAATGGTGGATGGGTTTACTCACGCCAAAAGGGATGGTTTCTACATGCACATCTATTTGTAAAGATCATACAAGATCTTCTACGGATCAATGATCAGTTGTGCTCATGATCAGTTCTTATTCACTTCTTACGGATCAATGATCAGTTGTTCTCATGATCAGTTCTTATTCACTTCTTACAGATCAATGATCAGTTGTTCTCATGATCACTTCTTATTCACTTCTTGCAGATCAATGATCAGTTGTTCTCATGATCAGTTCTTATTCACTGCTATGATGTGGTTTTTTACTGTTTACTGTGCGTGTCACTCTTGTTCTGTTGGGTATATAAACCCTTGCTTTTGTCTTATTTCTTTTGTTCCTTACCTTCAATCATATTACCAAGTTTTCAACATTATTAAAAGCAAATTTTTGACGTCCCTATTCCTCTTTGGAGCCTGATCACTTTCCAGTGATAACCCTCTGCAGTTATTAATAGCCATGTCCTTGATATCCTTTTAATACTCTGTTTACTTGATTCTTGATTGCTAGAGTCACTGTCTCTTCATTAGTGTAATCTTTAATAAGAAAATACCTCTTATTAAAGCTCTTACCTTGCTCAACAAGCAAGCTTATTGACAATATCCTTTACAATAACCAATCAAGTTTACCAAGCTTTATAAACCAATCAATCCGTCCATAACAACCTCCAAAAGCCCTTACAAGTCCCTTATAATCCCTTTTAGTGTTAGTATCCACAGATCTGGTCTTTATTCTGCTATTTCTCTCTTGATTACTATTGTCAACTGCTGTCCTACATATGTAAATCATATGTAATTAACCTGTAACAGTTATATATCAACTATTACACGGTTATTTCCTTGCTCAATAAGCTTCCTTATTGACACAATCCTCCTCTAGTTCATGTTTTTTGATTGACTTCTAGTTCTCTTTCTATAATCTTAGTCCTTTTTGAAAAGTCTTCTATTTCTTTTTGAATCAACTTTTACTTCTCTTTTTGATTGTCTTCTACTTTCATTTCAATTGGCTTTGACTTCTTTTTAAATGGTCCTCTACTTTTTTTAAATCGACTTTTGTTTTTTTAAATAAACTTTTACTTTATTTAAAATAGTCCTCCACTTTATTTAAAATTGACTCTTACTTCAGGACATCACAACACAATGGTCATGTAATGTTCTCTAGGCGAGTGAGGTGAATGAAGGATGCAGTGGTTCTGAAGGGTTTTGGAAGAAAAGAAAAGAAATAGATTCACCGCGCTTGTTTTTAGGCGAGCTAGGTTGATGATGATGATGGTCTTTGATGACTGTTTTGGTGGGTTTTGGAGGGACAATTCCAACAGATATCGAAGGATTGATTTGAATAGATATTGAATTGTTCCTCCAATTCAAACATATATCAGATTACATATTTTCTTTTAAAGTTGCTATTGAACAGTGATATAAACATCACAAGGTCAACAGACGTCTGTTGACCTCTTGTGGTTTGCTGTTTGGTAATCTCAATATCTGATTTACAACCATCTCGATCTGCCCCTCGAGATAGGGGCTAGCTGGCCCTAGCCCCGTCCCCAAAGTTTTGGGGATCCCAAAGTCAAACCCCTGTGGGACGGGGAACGGGGAAAGCCGGGGATTCCCCAAATTGATCTTGAAAAATCAATTCCAGATGAATCTTTGAACGACTCCTTATCCATCTGTGGAAAGAACGACCAGTCTTCTTTCCACAGATGGATAATGAAGGAGCTTTACCTTGATTAGAATTTCACTCAATCAATCTTAGAAAACTATTTAAAGGAACATCAACTTTCAAGAATTTTGATCATAATGAGCCTCATCCATTATTAGAAGAAACATTGAATCAAAGTATAAGTGGAATTCTTGATCCATTAACTACCAAAACAATTCTTAAAGTTTTTGATCAAATTGTTAAAAGTTTTAAATCATTCATGTAATCGGAAAACTTCATTTTAAGAAATCTCATATAGAAACAACTTTGAAGTTGAAGTTATAAAAAGATCGTGTCTTGGAGGTAGAAAAGGTGGTGGTGATGGTGGTGTTTCTAGTAATCATTGAGAATTGATTGAGGTAAGAAGGCTTAGACTTGAGAATGATAAAACCGGTGTGGTACTGATAGCACAACAAGGGCTATACAGTGCTTTGAAAGAGGATAATCTGCAAATATAATAACTTTACAGAAGGTGTCTGAGACTGCTCTTTCTGATAATCTTTAACAAACTGGACTTTGTTGTTAAAGTCTCCTGATAACAGAGAAGAATAACCAGGACTATGATAAAAGAGAAAAGTATCTGTTGATAAGGCACCAGTGAAATTAACTCAACACAAAAGTGTTATTCCAAATGAAGTGTTAGCTTATAAGACCAATAAAATAAATTCTCTTATTAATTAATAAGGGCATTTTAAGTGAACTAGGACTGTGTAGTGATTTGTAAAATGATAAAAAACTACTACACTTTATCATAGATGAAGAAAAAAGGGAAAAATACAAAAGTGGGACAAAGTCCAAGGGCACGTTTGGTACGACTTACGAAAGTTCGTACCTTTTTAAAGGTACAAGATTTCCGACCCCGGAAAGTCGATTTTCGTCTTAAGTTGACTTTTAACAAAAAGTCAACTTATAAGTACAAACAAGTTGTAATTTGTTTGGCAGTCAAAAGCCGAAAAGCTTGTTGACCATTCAAAATTCAACTTATTTTCTTAATTCATCCATCTCCTCAGTCATCACGACTATCAAAACATCACCCTTTTACATCAGCACACATGTCTGATTCCTCCCAACGCGCGAGCAGCAGTGCAAAATATTGTATTGCGTTGCGGCTGCGTTGCGGTAGGGCGCAATCGCAAAGAGGCGTATGGGCATTGCGTGCCCGCGCAACGCAATGCGATTTGCTGGGCCCGCATTGTGGCGCAGTCGCAACACAATACAGCTTTACATGTATGAAACGCAATTTATTGTACTATATGTGTACCACAATTGAACCCGTAAGTCCTTGATTCCATCCCTTGTGATCGGCAATTAACACCCTTACAAACCAACCCCTGGACCCCCTTTCACCCAATCACAGCAAATTCCTCACTCAGATCAGCCAAAATCTCTCGTTGGAACCAAAACACCACACACTAACCTGGCACCACAGCATTAGTCTTATGATTGAATTCTTCATCAAGCGAAGATGGAAACCCTCAAGCCTTTCCAATTACAACAGCACCCCTGGCTCCAATCGAGTTGTAGAAAAACCCACACCGGTGAGTACATATAAACCAGCAGCCTTTGAGATGTAAAATTGATCCAGGCCTCAATTTCCTTCCATTAATAGATACGTATCAGCCTTCTATCATTCATTCTACTTGTATTTCACTTTGATATGGCACCCTCAGGCTCCAAGTCCCACAAAGAAAAATCCCTCCCGTCTTCTTCACTTGATCCGCCACATTCCTTGTCGTCGTCCTTGCTTCAAGTCCCCTCTTCAGCTTCTACTTCCAAAAACAGACGGTCACTTCGACCTCAGAGCCCGGTCCGTTTACCTCCTGGCTATGTTGCAACCCCTTCTGATGGTCGACGAACTCCTACTCGCCCTGATACAAGCAGCCTGAAACGAGGTCGAGTTGATGATGAAGGGTCTCAAGACGAAGATGAGAATGAAGATGAAGATGAAGAATACCGGAAGGAAGATGAAGATGATGAAAACATCAATGATGAACAAGAAGATTCCAGCACCTCTTCAGTAATTCATATCTCCGGAAGCCCATCCAAAAACCTCACTCGTAAGCGCTCAAAACCCAGTGGTTCGTCTGTACCCAAAAGTAAGAACCCTCGAAAGAGAGCCCCTGTAAGAAAGCACAGTAAGGTATGTTTATTTACGTGTTTCTTCATACTTTCCCTCACATAAGCGTATCAACACACTAACACTCGCTGGTCTGTTTCATCCATACAGATATCTCGAGTTCCTGACAAAGTCGATGTCGATTGAAACTCGGATGATGATGTTGAATCAAGGCCTAAGAAGAAGGCTAAACCTACGGAGTCAGACCTGGCAGAGTTGTATAAGTATTATAAAGGGCCAACAAGGCATCCAGAGCAGGTGATGTCTAATCATTATGTTCAAAAACTTTCTTATCTTCCATTTTTCTCATTTTTTCTTTTCGTTTCTATTTCTACATTCAGAAAAAGGATGAGGTCAAACCTCGCGGATGGACATGTCGATTTTGCAACCGCATCTTCCTTGACGGTGAAACAAATCATTTCAACCTTTGGGGGCATCGAGATGGTGGTAAGAAAAGGAAACCCTGTGCTAAACGCCCCCTTGCTAAGAAGGCAGGATTTCAACTACCGAAGACTTACCAAGAAACTGAAGCTGAATTGGTCGAGAACCACCGTCCATCCAAGGCCACATTGGATGGATTTCTAGCAACACCCAAATTCGATATCGAGCAACTCAATCGAATCATTGTCTTGTGGCAAGCTAGACATGCCTTACCTTGGCGACGTATTGAAGATCCTCTATTGCGATCTGCATTTCTCCTTGCAAACCAGTCTGCTGTACTTAGATCAAGTTGGTGGTCCAGAAAAACCGCAAGAGCGATGTTCAAAGACTACCATGATCATATGATTGAAACTCTCAAGGTACATAATTAAATCCAAAATTTCACTCATTCAACTAGCTTGTGATTTACTAACTCAACTCTTTGTAGATGTTACCATCAAAGTTCAACCTGATACACGACGTATGGACTACTCGTGGCGGAAAGAAGGCATTCATTGGATGTTCAATCTCTTACATCGACAACAACTGGAAGCTTCAAGTAAAGCATCTTACTATGAAGCTAGTTGCTTGGAACAAAAACGGAAAGCTCCTTGCAAGGC
Source organism: Melampsora larici-populina 98AG31 (assembly GCF_000204055.1). NCBI lineage: Eukaryota > Fungi > Basidiomycota > Pucciniomycetes > Pucciniales > Melampsoraceae > Melampsora > Melampsora laricis-populina. The sequence continues at coordinate 41,871 of NW_006768805.1, forward strand.
CAATTGGTAACTTTCTCATTCGTCATGGATTACATTCAAAGATTAGTTTAAATCTTCTCCAATTTTCAAATCGTCTCCTTTCTGATCTTTGCTCAATTTTTTTAACTAACACTTTTTGTTTTATCTCCTTATCCACATGGTAGCCCAAACGACGGATTCGGGTTCCAACAACGCAACCATGGCTGCTGAAATGGAACAGATGTTCCGCGCGGCAGATAACTCAGTCGAATGGGACTCATCTTCAAATCAGATTAGATGCTATGCACACAAGTTGGCTGTTACTGTTAAGGATGGACTGAAAGCAATTGATTTGACAGCCGGTCACACAAAGCCAACCACCAAGCCAGGTAGAGTACCTGAAATACTATTGCAATCAGAAGACGGACCTTCAATTGTGGTCAAGGGTCCATCCGATTCTGAAGACAACCACCAAATGGAGCAAGATGATCCCGATCTGGAACCCACTCAAGACTCCGATTCCAATCCAGAACTTGACGCCGCCGGTGATACTGAAGAAGGTGAAGAAGACGATCCTCCTCCAGCTCTTCTTGACCCCACGACTACTCGCCCGGATGTTCTTCCTGCGGCAGTTTGCAAGGTAAGTTTTGACATACTAACCTAATGATTATACTTCGCTAAATACTATATATGCTTCATACTTTCTAGGTGCGTGTAGTTGCGAATGCTATTGCTACATCCCACGCAAGAATTCAACAGTTTGAGGCCGTCAAGAAAGAGCTCAACTACACAGGACGAAGCCCTATTTCGGGCCACGGCCATCGCTGGGGAATCGTTTTAGATTCGCAGACTCGAGCGTGTGAGGCCAAAAAGGTATGTACACATTTGGTACATATTGTGAATCGTAGGTGTTGGTTGGCTCAAATCTAACCTACGATTCTGTACCTCAGGTTATCAATCATATATTGGCCGATGACGATGAAGGCTATTTCAATAGTATCACAATCAGTCGGGATGAATGGAGAGCGGTAGAGGCGCTTAATAACCTTCTGAAGGTTGGTTTACTTTTGAATTTTGATCACTTCCCGTATTTTGGTACTGATCATCACATTTGCAGTTTTTTACGATCTCAACAAAGCTAATGGAGGGTGATGAATCGAACGCATGTCACATCTTATTTGACTTCAAGTCCATGATTTCTGAGCTTCGAAGTCAACAACGATCAACCGTGTACCCCAGCCTCAAGAAGATGATTGACGTCATGATCCCGAAGCTCCAGGCCTACGAGTCCGAAGCCTTGAGGTGTGACGCAGTGGTTCTAGCAACTGCTCTTAACCCATCATATTGCCTCAAGTTCTTCAAAGATATGTATCCTGACGAAGTTGATCGAGTTTTGACGTTGTTGGCTCTACAGTTAAGTGAACTTCCTGAATCGAACGGCAATATGCAAAACGACACTTCGGGCCCTCCTTCTGGCGATGAACCACTCGATTGTTTCAAGAGATACACGGCTTTCAACGTCAGATCAGCACCTCCGGCCACCTCGGATCTTGAGTTGGAAGCCTACGTGAAAGGCAAATACCCTTGCGACCCAGCGATGGACCATCTATCATGGTGGGAAGTAAGTCTTCTCTCTTGTCTGCAAAGCATTAATACTGAGTCGTAAAATATGTTCTAACCTACACATCCAACCTGCACACAGATCAACCACAAAAGCTTTCCTCGTTTGGCAGTACTTGCCAGGGATTACCTCGCTTGTGTTGGCACATCTTGCTGTGTCGAAAGAACTTTCTCATCAGCAGGTGATGTATGTTCTCAGGATCAAAGTGGGCTCCTCTCTCAAACCATTGAGCGAGCAGTGGGCTGGCGCCAGTGGATGAAAGAGGGTTGGTATCCTCCTGGAGAGGTCGAAGAGACCTTGTTATTGATAGACAAACTTCAGTCCAAAGTCAAGGGCAAGGGTAAACAGAAAGGTTGATGTATGTTTTATTCCTTTGACCTTATTATTAGATTGTTTTCTTTTTCCACATGTGTTAGTTCAAGTGTGTGTGATTTCTTTTATGTCTTTTACTTCTCTTATTTTTCTTCTTTGTACCTTTTCTATATATTATAGGAGCTTAGTAATCAATCCCATACAGCAGTCACCTCTCTTAGATTTCACGCGCAATCCGCAAAAAAATTGCGGTAGTTATTGCGTTTCGTTTCGATGCGGTCTGGCGAAGCGCAATAGGTAGCTTCCAAAAAAAATTGCGGCCCCAACGCAACGAAGCGGTCCGTAGCAAGCTTGTAGCCGCAATACAATACAATAAAGGGCCTATTGCGCTTCGTTGCGTTGCGCTCGCGCGTTGTTCCTCCGCATCTTGGGGGGAATTAGATCAGATTCTTGAACCTTCTTCATCCGAGGGAAGTAACCCAGTAGATCATGATCAAGAAATCATTGATCGGCTATTGGCAGCTGCTCTAGACCGTGCCCAACTGGCACAGCAACCGAAGACACCTTGTCAAACCTCTGCTTTACATGGCTACATGTACAAACAAGAGATCTTAGCTGGAAGTCCAGTTAGATTCCGCGACATCTGCCGCATGGATCGAGCTACGTTTTATAGACTTCAAATGACAATGAGGCCATATCTAGAAGATACAATTCATACAACAGCTGTCGAGCAGCTTATGATCTTTCTTTATATTGCTGGTAATGCAGGTTCAACAGTTCTTGCTGCTGAGCGCTTCCAACACTCGGGAGAAACAATCTCTAGATACTATAACAAGGTAGTTTTGGCTCTTGTAGACTTAAAAGATACCTTCATCCGACAACCTGGCCCAGAATCACCGATTCCTAATGAGATCACCTCAAGTGCACGTTTTCATCCTTGGTTTGATGGATGCATTGGGGCGATTGATGGTACTCACATACCAGCAAGTGTACCAGAACGAGATCAAGCTGCTTATCGAAATCGAAAGGGTGACTTGAGTCAAAACGTACTTGCTGGATGCCACTTCAACATGTCATTTAACTTTATAATGGCAGGCTTTGAAGGAGGCAGTAGTGACGCTCGAGTACTTGAAGTGGCCAGGCAGGATGGCACTTTTGTAGTACCAGCTGGTGAGTCTTGGATTAATACATCTCCATTTGTATCTTTGCTGACTTTTTGAGTACAGGGCGGTATTATTTAGTGGATGCCAGCTACGCTAACGAGCCCGGCTTTCTCGCACCTTCCAGAGGTGTTAGATACCATATCAAAGAGTGGGCGGAAGGAAATAGAGGCCCTGTGAATCCTCAAGAACTGTTCAACAAGCGCCATTCTGGGCTTCGAGGATTTATTGAGCGCACGTTTGGAGTTACGAAAATGTGTTTTCCGTCGACTCGTTTCATGAGGAAGTATCCCATCAAACGACAGGCGGATCTAGTTGTGGCATTATGTGTACTTCAAAATATTATCTTACAGGGAGGTGAAGATCATTTTTTTGACGAGTTTGATCAGGAACAAGAGGCCAGAGACCAAAACCTCGCCAATCGAGAATTTGAGCAGTTTGAAGTTGCTACTGTAGCAGACAGGGAAAATGTGAATCGTGATAGGATGGTTTTGGCTGAGCGTATGTGGGAAGATTATATAGCTCAAGGCCGACGTTGATGGATAAAATTATTTTATTACCACATCAATGTTCATACAAAAGTAATTACATATTATATTTAAAAGATGGAGCGCACTATTTGGCTCCCGGTTTCCGTCGGTACTTTTCCAGCCAAAAATTGCAAACCGGGCTACTAAAATGACAAACCGAGCTACAACATTACCCAATCGGGCAGGTATTGTTTCAAAAAGGGCATCAGTGTCTTCAAACCGGGCTACAGCACCCCCTTTCCACATATGCCCTTTCACTCACTCTCTCTCGATTCACCCTTCTGAGCCAGCGAAGTTGACACATCACATCCATCAAACCGCATTCGGAACTCACTTCAACAACAGACAGACAGAACTAACTCAACATGAGACGTCGTCGTCGTCTCAAAATGGTAAGTCCTCCTCATTCCGTCTATTCGGTCTTCTCCTTATTCGTTTCTTCGTTTCCTTTGTTTCTTCATCGTACTGACAAGCATCATATACTATCCTATAGCCTTCCTTTACCGTGACCATCTTATGTCTCCCCGATAACAATCAAATCTTCAGAGTAACAAACACAATGGCACCTTCATCGATGACACCTTTGGAGAAAACGGTGAAGACAATTGCACACCTTGTTCCTGCAAATCCTCGACCACCTTCACCTCCACCTAAACCTAATCCAACTGGATTTCCACCATACCCCTACCCCGGTTACATGTACCCACCTCCTTATTACTGGCCACACCCAAACCCATATCCTCCATATCCACTGTACCCATACCCATATCCTGTGCAACCCAACTCAACTCCAGCAGAAACATCTACTTCAGATTTTAAACCCAGCATCACCGATGGACGTAACTCAATTCAGTCGGCAGCTTTGACTCATTCTCCAATCAATATCACCAAATCTCCTCTCGAATCACCTCCAGTAATTCAAGATGAAGACAACTTGAGACACTCCGAAGAACCAGCAGCACGTTTATTAGCTCAAGGTACCAGTGTTGAGGTGGATGATGCTGCAGAGCAAGACGATCCACTCGATGAACAACAGTGGATTGATCTCAATGCTGAGCGGGATTCCGACTGGCCACCTATAGGTAAGCCACATCATTGTTTTTGATGACTTCTTGTTTGTATTTGTGATGTTTGTCTGAACTGAAACCACTGAAACTGAAGGTGTTGAACCAGTTCGTCGTATGGAATCACCAATCATTGGAAAACGATTTGTTTTACTGGCTAGTGGCATTATGTATATGAACGCAGTTGCTAGGCACCAAGGTTACGGTATTGCCATCAAGAGCAACAAAACTGACAAACACGAGAAAGTTCGGGTTTACTTCCGGTGTTCGCTTGGACGTCAGGTCAAATCAGTTGCCAAGCTTCGCGCATCATCAACCAAGATGACAGGCTGTGAATTCGAGATCTCAATCAACTATCATGCACGATCGGACCGTTGGATTGTCCAACAGGACTCAAAGAACCCCGACAAACACCTCCACAACCACCCAGCTTTCGAACAACCGTACTATCACTCCAAAAACCGTCAATTCACAGCCGACATATTACATCAAATGGAACTCCTAGCTTCAGCAGGCTACCGTGCTGGACAGATACGGGAACTCATCAAGTTCGCCCCTGGTGCCGAACCTCTAGTCAGGGATATCCGGAATGCGCTCAGTCGCCAAAGAGACGCATGGCTAGCGGGTCGAATGCCCATTCAAGGCCTATTTGATTTGATCACCAAGCATTGTTGGGCTTTCCGGACTAAAACTTTGAGCAACGGAACCCTTCAGTCACTCTTTTTTGCTATCCCAGGAGGTATCAAACTAGCACGTAGATTCCCAACTGTCATTGGCGTGGATTGCACGTATAAGACGAACAGGTTCAATCTTCCTCTTTTGCACATTGTGGGAACAACAAACACGCACAAGACGTTTACCGTGGCTCTCTGCTTCATGCACCACGAGGTTGAAGACGCTTATGTTTGGGCTTTAGAGCAACTCAAAGCCATAGTATTTCCTGACCCTGAAAATTCTGCCGAAACAACCTCAGATTCTCCTAGTGATCCAAAAACCGATACGAGTAACACTGATACTTCTACCTCAACCGCTCACCTTCCGCAAACTTTCTGCACGGATGCTGAGCCAGCTCTTTTCAACGCACTTGCCAAAGTTTTTCCGAGTGCCAATCACATCTTGTGCATTTGGCACATAAACCACAATATCGGTAAAAATTGTAAGAAGAAGTTTGAAAAGGAAGAATTCACCAATTTTATGAAGACATGGAATCGTTTCCTTCAAAGCACTACGACCGAAGATTATGATGAAAACCTCGAGGCTGTGAAAGTTATTGCCCGATGTCACGGTATCTTGGAGTACTTGGAGCGCACTTGGCTTTACCGAACTGAGAAATTTGTGGCTCTCTATAATTCCAAAACGCCTCATTTTGGTAACTCATCGACCTCTCGTTTGGAAGGTGCCCACCATAAACTCAAGAACTTCTTAGATGGTGGGAACAACGACTTCATAACCTGCTTCAAAGCCTTTAAACGTGCAAGTGATCTTCAATGCAAGGATATCATGATTCTAACTGGCGTCGAATCCGGTAAGACCCTTCTGGGCCTACCTCTTGCCTTCCAAGAGCTCAATGGCGTCGTTTCTCACTTTGCTCTTAAGAAAATCAAGAAGCAGTATGACCTTATTTCCAGCACGTTGAACAAGAAGTGTACCGCATCATTCCGCGGAGCTTGGGGGTTGCCTTGTTCTCATGAACTGGCACAAGCTTTGGTTCTTTCGGATTACATCTCACCTAAACTTTGCCATCAACAATGGTTTTTAAGCGCGGTTCCAGCTCCTTCATCTTATGACGCGCTTAAGAAAGCGATGAAATCAAATGTAGAACAATTGATTGAACTCGATGAACACAGTCTTCGCCGAATTTACGAAGATCTCGCCAAAGTCCAATCTGGCCGCTATGCTCTGATTCCAATCTCAAATGCGGTTGTCAAAGGAGATACTCGTGGGCGACCACGAAACAATAAACGAACATCCTCCTCTCAAAAGGAGACGCGCTGGAAGTCCGACATGGAAATTGAAGACGAAGAAGAAGCCAAACGTGATGCGAAAACGGCTCGTACAGCCTCTTGCTGCAGCTATTGTAAAAAAACCGGCCACAACCGAACCACATGTCCAGTGCGCATGATTGATGAAATGGAACCGGGAGAATTTGAGCTTGACGATGATTTCAAAGACATTAAAGTATCTCAAGACGAGATCATTCCGTTACAATCTGGATCAGGTACTTGTAAAGAGCCTCAGTCCTCCACATCTCAAACTCGTTTAGATCAAGTTTCTCAAGATTCTCAAGCTACTCATGTCAAGGTCAACGTAGTTGAGGAAGGCTCTAAGAGTTTCAAAGAATCGTCTTTTTCTGAACCGCCGACGCAAGTGACCTCTCAAGCGTCTCAAGTCTTACTTCAACCTTCCAGTTTGCAAGCGACTCAGCCTACCTCAACAAGTCAAGCAAAGCGTATATATAAGTGTAGCATCTGTAAGCTACCAAAACACCGTGCAAATAATTGCCCCAGTAAGCTATTGGCGTCCAAGACGCCTCCAACTAAGGAGTCGATGTTATCAATCTCTAATCCACCTCTGAAAGATTCACCTACCTTGGATGAAGGTAGCGACTTTGATGACGCAGCGAGTGTTTCAAGTGTGTCTGAAGCAAGTAGCATTAGGCCACTTTGGTCTGATACCGAGGAGGACAATCTATGTCCTTTCTGTGATGACCCTTTGCCACTAGAACCATTGACAAAACTTCTCTCACTCAAAGCAACCCTTTTTGCTTTGCCAAACATAACCAAGCGGCCAGGCCACAGAGATGCTATGACTTTACCCGTAAGTCATAAGTTCTATATCAAGTCACATTTCATTGATCAAAAGAAAACTGATTAGCCAGTGTGTGTAGTTCCCACAAACCGCAGATTTCTGTCAACTGCACCAGGCCGAACGCGAGATTATACCCTTTGGGATACAGCAGGGCTGGCCTACCAAGATTGACTTTGTTTTACTAGAACGTCGCATCCGAGGTCATTCCAAACGACTTTTCGAGATCATCAAAAGAAATCAATCATCTTTCTTTCTGGGCGAGGCACAAGACCGTTATAAAATTGAAGGTCACAAGATGTTTGGTATATCTGCTGAATTTGAAGGGTTCCAAGTCGAGCAGCCTGGGTAGTTGAGTCTTAGTCAAGTCTTAGTCTTCAGTGTCATAGTTGGTTCTTGGAAAACTGACATTGAATTTCGTTCCATTCTTACAGTTATGGGCAGTTAGGCTATCAAGTCATTATTCAAACTTTATCCAGTATCTTCTTGTCCAAATCGTCCAGAACCCCACTTGATGTTGCCAGTGCCAAACCGTTTCCACCAGATTACTTCCTTCGCCGTGTGCTGCTCCCCGAACTGGCCTTGTTACTTATCGCAGAAGATTTGGGCGTGGAAAACGGAGATCCCAAAGTCAAGGAAACTTTGGAAGCGAGCCGGGGTTTCGGGAATGCTGTTCATTCAATTGATGATTATTCAATCGAAAAAAACAAAGTTGACTTCGTGGCTTCATCTTCCAGTCGTGTTTGTGACAAAAGTGGTCTTTCTTCCGCTGAAGATCAACTGATCTTGAGGCAGCTGCCTCCGTTCATGGTTCCGTACATCAACTCGACTTTCAATCCGCCGGCATTTGGGAACTGCGGATACTATGCAGTAGCCGAATCTTTGGGAGTGTATTCTAAAGAATCTTATATAACTGTCAGACAGACATTATTAGCGGAGCTGTCAGCCCACGGACAAGATCATGAATTGCTCATCTCATCTGCCTATAGCAAACCATCAATGAAAACTCGTAATCGTCAAACTCAATCTTTTGCGGCCGAAGTAGTTGCAGATCTGCTAATCCGACTGGATCACAGCGAGGAGAAATGTACTCGGGCGTACTGGTTGCGAATGCCATACATGGGCTTTGTCATAGCAAGCGCTTATGATTGTCCAGTAATTCTTTTGGACCCGCAAGCCGCTAATTGCAATTCCTTTTTTCCTTATCGCACGACCCCAAACAACCAAGATCCAATAATACTTGCATTCATCAACAACGAACACTTCGTCAGCTTAAAGGCCAAAACAACGTCTCTTCCTTTCCCGGAGGTCTTTGGTATGCGCAACAAAGACATCTTGGAAACCACCAAGATGCCTGGATGGATCCAAGAATATATCAATCACTTAACTAGTTGGACGGATTATTGGAGGTCCGCATAGCAGTAGAATATCTAGTTTTTTTATTTATTGTTTCCGGTCTCATACACGCTCATACATATAATACACGCTCACACTCCTTCCTTCCTTTTCCTTACCTTGTTTTTGTCCTTACTTTGTTTCCTTTTTTGTACTCGGTTTTGGTTTTTATTTGATTTTTGTATTGCCTATACACATACACATGTAAGGAATTACAATTTTCGTGAAACACGATGTTACTTTGTTTGATTCAAAATTGAAAGCGAGCGAGTGAAGTGAGAAAAGCAAAAAGTGGAAAAGAAGTTTGAACTTTCCTCCGAACTTTCAATGTAAATTGGAATTTTTTTAAAAAAATTGCCCGGTTTGAATTTGAAAAACCGGGCTGTGAAAAAATTTAAAAAATTTAAAACCGGGCATCGGTGATTTCAAACCGGGAGTCAAATAGTGCGCTCCTTAAAAGATATTTGTCTTGTAGACTACTTGTGCTACAGATATTGAGTATTTCGTTGTGAACAGAAACTTAGGTACAGTTTTTCTTTTTGAGATCATCTCGATAAAGTATCACATTTCCATGTAAGCAAAGACGGGGACCAAATCCAAAACCGAGATTTTTCATGGCGTCTACGCTGAGTTCTGGCGAAAAGAACATTTCAAAGTTGTTAATGTCTAAAGACTTGGGTAAACTTCGAGTATGTTCATCATGCTTATTGATTGAACAAAAGTCGAGGTATTCCTCGAATTCAGGAAATGGTCTGGGGGCTGGGGTGCCGCTTTGTAAACGGAATGCCGAACGGGTAAAGTTGGTTGAGGCAGTTCGATCTATTGAAAATAAGCATCAGCTTGGTATGTAGCATTTGAATAAGGAGAAAAGCAAAACCTACTAGCAGGGCTATCATCGGCTTGATTCTCGACATGGCCATCGCTAGAAGCTATATCAATTACACCTTGAGGATTGGGTGCTGCTAAATTAGAAACAAAAGGTCAGGTTTGATGAAAAGTTGTTGAAAGAGAAATAAAAACTCACTGTGGACGAATTCGATTTCAGGATCGAGTGGAGGTTGAGGTTGAACTCGACAACGGAACTCACGAGAGCCCGTTTCAATAGAAGGATCCACATGGACCAAGTCCGTATCGAGATACTGGCGCTGACCACCAAAGCGTATCTCTTCCCAATGGTGACCAGGTCTGAAACAGATAATGAAACGTAATCAAAATCAATTAATGATCTGAATCGAAGAATAGAAAACAATAACTTACTTGTGAGTATAGAAGGGGCTGCCATCCCTGCCATGACCAGGGCTAAGCCCTTCAACGGGAGCACGTCTTGCTCGTCTTTCAGCACTAAGACAAATCAAGTTGATGAGAAGAAAGAAATTCGAAAGAAAGTAAGAGTTTGAAGGGAAAGAAATGTAGAACATACGCCTCTTGTAGCGCAGTAGCTTCCTTGTCCCGTTGGGCTTGGCGTTTCGAGATTCCTTTTGGCATGTTGGTGAAGAAGTGGAGGTGGATCGAGGGTGTGGTCAAGGGTTTGGTGATGAAGGTAAACAAGAAATGGGAGTTGACAAGATCCAAATATTGTATCTTGATTGTAGGATATGCTTGTATTCAAATCACAGCTGTATCAAAAAAAGAAACTTAATAAGATGAAAATGCTGTGTTGCTCGATTGTGTTGTTGATAGGCAAATGTTCTCAACTTGTTCAAGATGAACTTGTTTTGTTTTTTTAAATAAAATCATATATTCATCGCAGGCAATATATTTCAACTTGTAAATACAAAAACCATAGAAAAATTGAAAATAGATAGTTCGTGTGTGAGATTTTGATGATAGTTGTTACAAAAGCACAAGGAGATCCTATAAAGATCTTCAAATCCAATTTAATTGGGTGGAGGATGAATTTGACCAATACCTCGATTGTTTCTATCACAGTTTCAGACGTACCCGTTTTATTTAAAGTAGAAGCACAAGGATGAGAAGAAAAAGATAGGAGATGATAGAAAAGAGATCATGATTAATAGATTCATAGATTAGATGAAAAATATTAGTGAGATGATGACTTACATGAAGAGTGTTTAATTAATGTTTTTGTTTAATTTTTGCTTTAACCATACCCAGTGTTCCTCTTCATCAAGGTTGATGAAGAAGGAAGCTGAGTCTTTGTCTCTTAGAAGATCAGCAGCTTTCATCCAGATTTCGATGTTAGGAAACTCAGAATGTTTCTTTAATGAGAATAGCTCCATCGCTGGCTTGCAATTTGGGAATCTTTCGTTGGCCAAGGCTGCAGCTTGAAGACGAGATTGAACTCGATCTTCAACCGCTTCACGGTGAGCGTCCAGACGAGCTTGATTTTGGTCATTCTTCTCCTCCGCATACTTTTTTTCAGCTTCGAGTCTTTTTTCTTGATTGGAACTCATGATAATAATTGCTGAAGCTAAGTTGGTAGGCTGTTTAGAGTTGATTTTGACAATCTTCTTTTCTTGAATGTCCAGAGCTTTGAGTTTAGGCCCGCCGGAAGTGAAAGGGTTCTTGTGCTTGCTCGAATCATCGACTTGAGTGCAGGTAGATTGTTGAGTTGGTTCTATATTAAAATCATCGAGTATATCAACAATTCGAGATCCAGAAGATATGTTTGCCTCGGTGATACTATCAATGTGATCCTCAACCGGTTGAGGAGCAACTACAAAGTAAGAATGAGTTCAAAAATTCAAAAATGATCACAAGTGATGAAATTCCACTTACTTTGTTCTTTGTTGCTTGTATTTTCAGGATCAGGAAGAATCTAAGTATTCGAGGTTGATAAGCTTCGTTGCTGAGACGTATTAGTCCCAGTACGATTTGCTCCAGGTTTTGTGATATGACCGATGAGGTTGTCAAGAGCACTGTAGAGTGGAAAGCCCTTTTTCTCGTAAGGGCGGGCATTCTTATGACCCTAAATACAAATGAAATGTACATCAAAGTCAGTACAGTAAAATAAGAGATAACAAGAACTTACTATGTGCCAATTTTTCCAGAAGTCCTCATCCGCGATGATTCGCTGCTCTTCTTCGTTCCAACCACCAACACCAGAAGCTTTCCTAATTTCACGAATTGCCTTATAATGGCTGGTGATCTAGAATAGATAAAGATTTCGAAAGGTGAGCTAAACAAACAGTAATCTTCATAAGATATTAGAGCACAATACCCACTACAGTCCAGTGATTCTTCAGTTGATTGATATCAAAACCAGGTGGATATTGTAACTTCAACCGATCTATGGCGGCATTCCAAGCAATGGGTTTGAAGCCATTGTCGGATCGATGGCCGAGATCAGCTTGCTCTTGAAGGCAGTCGATGAAAGCCAGACTACGGCTTGTGGTCCATTGAGCAGTCGATCTTGCTTCTTGATCCTTGTTGGTGACCTTGTGTTGGAGTGTGTGTGTTTCAAAAGTCTTGTTTACATAAATGTATTATGTATAAATGTATTTCTCTTCATCATTAAATTACATCATACTTCTCAATGTGGAATGTTACGTCACTGAATCAATGATGTCATTTAATTAAGAAATTCTTTTTGTTTTCATATTTAACCTGAGTCTCAAATCACAGTCTGATGTTTCTCTTTTTCTTTTCTCATCTGACTGTATCTTAAACAAAATCTTTCTACAAGATTCTTCGTGTTTCTCTTTTACTTATATAAAGATTTATGTTTTTGGTTTTGATTCAGACCAACAGGTTATGAGCCCTTAAAGACAATCTCGAAATCCATCTCTTTCTCGATATTCCAACTCCATTTCCTAATCAACTTTTTCCATGGCATCGACATCAGCTACCGATAGTGGAAAAGCTCCTGATCGACCACCACCACCACCTTCCACTGGGACAAGACCGAAGGAACCTTCGACTCCTCCCACTAATTTCGACGATCTATTTTCTGTTGGTTCGAAATGGGGACCGTTGGCATTACCAACATCATCGGTTGTCGGTCTGACTCTTCTTGAGCCACCTGGTGATAATTCTAACTACAGTAATTGGGAGCTAGCCATGAATGGTTCGATTTTAGGAGCTGGAATGGGTCACGTTTTGAACCCTAAGTTACGAGATGTTGAACAACCTAATTTTCATTGGACGCAACAGAATAATGCAATCTGTTCAGTACTGTTACGTCATGCTCATCCTAACAATTATGCTGTTATGAGACCTCATATGGGTAACGCAGCTGCGATGTGGCAAGCTTTGTCCGATTCCCATAACGATGCTTCGATGGGATCCAAGATGCTCGTTCTACGACGGCTTATTTCATGTCAAATGGTAGACGATGACATCGACACTCACTTAACTAATGTCGAAAAGCTTGCGACAACCTTAGGTCAACTCGTTGCGAAATCTAAACTCAGCATGGACGACATTGTTTGTGCCGCGATCAGTGCATCGTTACCGAGTGATTGGAATGCCGCTATCAGCAGTCTGATGAATCAACAATCAGTATCTGCAGCCTCTCTGATTTCGTCTTTAAGACGAGAAGGTATTCGACGACGGGATCAAGCATCCTCATCTTTAATTCTGTCGGTTACTAATGATCGTAATGATAGTAACCAAGCTCTACTTCGATCTACGCCTGTCACTTTACCAAACATGGCGGCACAGGTTCATGTCCAATCTACTCCGAGTTCGTCTCGAGGGAAGAAACGATCTAATGTTTCTCAACCTCCGTCTAACGTATCTAGCGACGTGATGTGCAATCACTGCAGCATGCGAGGGCACAGTTGGCAAACTTGTCACAAACTAGCTAATCAATTCTTTAAACAAATGCTAGAGAACCAGCCTAACTTATCTGTCCCTCAACGTCATCCAGAAGCCAACCTAGTTCAACCATCTTCTCAGTCATCGGGTGAACCTATTCCTTTATCTGCTTGGAGCCCCGCACCTGACACCTTCATCCATCAACCTGAAGGTTCCAGTTTTTTAGTGACTGTCGATTCATGTGCTTTATTGACGAATGAAGATAAATGTGTTTGGATTTTAGATTCTGGATGTACACAGACTTGTATTCCTTCTTTTACATCTGGAGAATTACTTCTATCAAAAATTTCCTCAACTCCTCACATTCAAAATATTTGTGTAGCTAACGGTATTGGTCTGAAGGTGACTCAACAACGACTTTTACCACTTCCATGGTCAACTACTGGCTTGGATTTTGAAGTTATCGAAGTTCCAGGTTTACAACACAGCTTATTATCAATTTCACAGCTACGATCACTCGGTTACTCAACTGCGTTTTTGCAAGATCGAGTCGAAATCTTATCTGCTGATGGAGCTGTTGTTGCGAAAGGTTCTTATTGTGGAGGTTTACCGGTATTAAATGATGTTAGCAATTTTTGCCTTAACTCAAATGCTCAATCTACGCCTAACACTTCATTCTATCAATGGCATTGTCTCCTTGGTCATATAGGAGAAGTCGGAACCAAACGAGCTCTATCTCATCTGAATATTTCTGTACCTCTGACTAAGCACAATGTTGAAGAAGTTAAGAACTGCATTCATTGTTGCAGAGGAAAATTCCACAAGAAAACTTTTTGTTCTAGATCAGCCTATCGCTCCAAGACACCTTTTAGTGTTGTTCATTCTGATGTGGCGTTCCTACCTTCAAAATCCAAGGCAGGATATCCCTATTTTGTCTCCTTTATAGATGATTTCTCAAAATTTACTGTTTGTTATTCAATGAAGACAAAAGATCAAGTACACCTTTATTTCAAGAAATTTGTTAATTTAGTTAAAACGAAATTCAATTCATCTGTCCTCTGTTTGCGTTCTGATAACGGCTCTGAATATGTCAATAAAAACATGATTGATTTTTGTCTTCAAGAAGGGATTACGTCTTTGTGTGGAGCCCCTTACACCCCGGAGTCCAATGGTGTTGCTGAGCGTTGGAACCGTACCGCTGCTGAACGATTACGTACTTTATTTTCTTCATCAGGAGTACCTTTATTTTTTTGGCCTGAATGTCTACAACAAATCGTACTATGTTTTAACAACTTCCCTACTAAAACCAACATTGGTTTATGCTCGCCTTTATCAGCTTTAAAACAACCAAATGATGACATCACTCTTTTTGCTCCGTTTGGATGTGCGGTCGAGTATCTCCTACCTCCAACTCTACGCTCGAAACTGTCGCCAGTATCCCAAGAGGCGGTGTTTCTACACTCGGTTCCGGATGGAAAGTATGTCGTAGCATATGACAGAGCTAGACACCTAATTGTAAAGACTGCATCTTTTAAATTTTTTATTCAAAAATTTCCTTTTCTCTTGAATCCCAACAAACACCCAACCGAGTCTTTGTCCTTACCTTGGTCTGACCTACCGGTGCTTGAAGAACCAATACAACCTTATGGCGTTATTACTCGCTCAAAGACCACCGTAACCTCTCCTTTTCCTTCTTCTCAACCTTCTACTCCATCTTCACCAGACATACCTCATGATTCATCGATTGAAATTGAAGATTCGATGCCACTTTCTCCACCACATCCTACACCTTCTCCACCAGAACCTATTCTACTTCCACCTCCTCCAGTCGTTCGACCTTCAGCACCAATTGCAGTACGAAGAAGTTCTCGGGTCACACGTGAACCAGAACGTTTCACACCATCAGCTTTCGTACTTGACACTTCATCTCCAGAACCAAAATCTTACCAAAAAGCCATGGATACTGAAGAATCGTTAGAATGGTCAAAAGCTGCAAAGACCGAAATCGATACTCTTCTCAAACTAGGTACTTGGAAACTTGTGCCAAGACCTACTAATCGAAAGGTGCTAAGGTCAATGTGGGTCTTTAAAAGAAAACTATTGCCTTCAGGAGAAATTGATAAATATAAAGGAAGACTAGTCGTTCTGGGGAATGGACAAATTGCTGGTGTTGATTTTGGTGATGTTTTCTCACCGGCATCTAGACAGGAATCTAATTGAGTTTTGCTTACGGTTGCTGGGGTGAAATCATGGAAAGTCAAAGGCTACGATATTACAGCGGCTTTCTTACATGGAAAACGTTTAGAAGAAGAGGTTTTTATGGAGCAACCCGAGGGTTTTTGTGATCAAAATTTTCCTACTTATGTGTGTCAACTAATTTTACCTTTATATGGGTTACATCAAGCCGCAAGAAATTGGAATGATCGATTTACGGCATCCCTGATTGACATGGGTCTTCGACAATCGGCTCACAATCCTACTTTATTCTTCAAACTTCAAAACAATGTGCTGGTTGGTTTAGTAACTGTACATATAGATGACATTTTGGCAACCGGTGAAGATCATTTCCTTCATTCTCTCTCTTCATCACTTCGTTCTTCTTTCCCTATCTCAGCGGAGTCAGATTTGTCGCATCATCTATCCATTTCTATTGAAAGATCTAAAAATTTACGTTATTTCACTCTTCATCAAAAATCTTATATCGTCAAAATAACAAAACAGTTTTTCTCTACTGAACCTCAACAAGTTCCAACACCATACATAGCAGGTTTTGGGTCTTTGATCCCAGCAGATGATGTTTCCACTTCAAATCCAAACTACGGTTCAATTATTGGGGCATTGTTATGGCTTGCTCAATGTACCAGACCGGATATCGCCTTTGCCGTCAATCGACTTTCCCAGTTTTTGAAGAAGAACAATGAAGGGCATTGGAAAGCAGCTTTACGAGTATTAGCTTATGTTTATCATACTCGTGATCTTGGTCTCACTTTAGGAGGTTATGACAATCAACTTCAAGGCTTTACGGATTCTGACTGGGCAGAAAATCTACATGATCGTTCGTCTACTTCTGGTTACTTGTTTAGATTAGGTGATGGGTTTATTTCATGGAAGTCTAGAAAACAGAAGACTACAGTGCTGTCGAGTACAGAGGCAGAATACATGGCATTGAGTGACGCGGGGAGAGAGGCCATGTGGTTGAGGCAATTACTTCAAGAAATTCGTTTTATTAATAATGTACCAACAACTATTCATTACGATAACACAGGATCAGCAGCGCTGGCGAACAATCCTGTGCATCATTCTAGAAGTAAACACATAGATTTATGTTATCATTTTATTCGACAATTAATAAAAGACAAGAACATTGAATTGAAACAAGTAAACACTACTTTTCAATTAGCTGATTTCCTAACTAAAGCTCTTCCTAAACCTGCGTTTATTAATCTTAGAAATCAATTAAAATTCAACAACTTATCAAAATGATTCAATTTTATTCTCTTTTCTTTTTCTTAAAAATTTTTTTTACGGACTTTTTCAGCATGGGGGGGTGTTGGAGTGTGTGTGTTTCAAAAGTCTTGTTTACATAAATGTATTATGTATAAATGTATTTCTCTTCATCATTAAATTACATCATACTTCTCAATGTGGAATGTTACGTCACTGAATCAATGATGTCATTTAATTAAGAAATTCTTTTTGTTTTCATATTTAACCTGAGTCTCAAATCACAGTCTGATGTTTCTCTTTTTCTTTTCTCATCTGACTGTATCTTAAACAAAATCTTTCTACAAGATTCTTCGTGTTTCTCTTTTACTTATATAAAGGTTTATGTTTTTGGTTTTGATTCAGGTAATGAAAATTCAAATAGATCTGACTGTATCTTAAACAAAATCTTTCTACAAGATTCTTCGTATTTCTCTTTTACTTATATAAAGATTTATGTTTTTGGTTTTGATTCAGACCAACACCTTGGCTCGACCCATATATTACGGTAAAGATAGTAGAGGTGATGTGGTAAGATGTGATGTGTGGTGTAATGATTCGATGAAGTGGGTGATTGTGGGTGATTGTGTGTGGTGTTTAAAATTACGAGCTTGACGTGAGTTGAAGATAGGAGGGGGGGTATCAGAATTTGGACTTGTCCGTTTTCAGAAAAAGATGTGATCTGACTGATTTTGGGTCAAATAAGTACTTATCCAAAAAATAAAGACCTACTTGGTCCATTAATATAAGTAGCGAAATAAGTTACTTATCGGTACCATAAGTACTTACGAAAAGGTACAAGAATTCTGTGCCAAACGGACTTTTCAAAATCTGACTTTTGAAAGTCAAATTTCGACTTAAGTACCTTAAAAAAAGTCGTACCAAACGTGCCCTAAGCCTTATATATCTGATTTTACAATTAATAATGGTAAACAGCTCTGAAAAACCAAAAAGATGGCTAAAAAGTTGGTAAACAGCTATGATGCAATCATTCAATGATGATCTACACTTCCCAATTTCGCCATTTTGAGCCATTTTAGCTAGTACAAACATGTAGTATGATGTAATGTGATCTGTAGATCTTCTACAAGTGATTCATTACTCATTTACTCAGCAAAGATGACTAATTGCTACTGCCAAGCTCTTCTAGTATGATCAATCTGATGTGATTTGCTGCTGCGGAAATAATCAATAAGTTGATCTTGTGATGATTCAACATATCTTACTAATTGTCTTCATAATAATGATGAGTAATGAATTGTTTGATTATAAATGATGTGGTAGCTATAGATGTAATGTTACTAATCAACTGATTTACTTGTGTAAATTTCAATCACATGTTAAATGCTTATAGTCAATCCTGTAATGTATGCTTATGTAAACTCCCTTTTGAATTTCAAAACTTCACTTGCCCCAATCTTCTCACTACACCCCATTCTTCTTCCCTTCTTTATCATGGCCTCATTCACTCATCACTACCCTTTTCCTCAGCATTCATCATCATCACTACCCTACTTTACTTTCTCTTGGCGCTTCATCAATGCCTCCTCATTCCTCCTTAGCTTTATCCCAATCTTCAATACTTCAACTAACCAATGATGTCAGCTTATTCTATTCATTCAATCCAATCCTTTTCCTCTTTCATCAACTCCTCTATTCATTATCTTTCTCTCAGCTCCTGGATATCCCTTCTTTACAACTTCAACTATTGACTTCTTCAATCTTTCTTTGATCATCTTCCTCTCTTTGCTCCAAGTCTAACTCTCAAGTGCCTAACTACTCTGTTATCGCTCTAGTAACCATTTCATTCTACATCTTTCTCCAACATCATCTCACTGTTGATCTCTTTCTAGTCTGTTGTTCCTGATGCTCGGCTTCAATCTAAACCTTCCATTCAATCCAGCTCAATCAGGTTCTCCAAGTAAGTCTCATCATCTCTTCCCTATTCTTTCTTTCAACTTCTACTCCAATGTCTTTTGCTATTCTTAGCCTCGATCCTCAACTCAAGTTAATCTTCAATCTTTATTCTAGCTTCATCAATCTCTCTTTCCTTTTGGTTAGTACCATCTTTCTTTTCTCACGTGTCTTCTACTTCTCTAAACTTCTAAACTAACATTCTGCTATTCCTCTTCTTTAAACCAATCAATCTCTTTTGTTCTTAGTCTGATTAGCTGATTCTTGTTTCTTTTTTCCTTCTTTAATAGAGACCAGTCGCAGATTCCCGGTCGTTGTTGTCACTAATGTACCGTTAGGGGGCTCGTTTTGATCAGGTTTTTGAGCCATCTTCTCAGGAGTGGCTGATAATCCACTTTCAGACATTGTTTGGAAAAGATAAATGAGTTTTGATTGTCAAGCCTCACATAGTTTCAGCAAGGCTCGTAATAAAGCAGACATATACTATGGGTATTTGATGTAACTCACTGCTTTAATCCAGTTGCAATTGGATAGTTTTCTACGCTAACCTTTATGTTTCGGCACTTTTGAGACTGATTTAATCTGTGAATCTTTCCCTCAAGGATGATTTGCACAGGTTTGGTAAGGTGAGATCAAAGATAAGGTTTATGGGTTTTCAAGTACATCCATTACTGGAGGCAAGAGGATTTTTGTGAAAGGTGTGCTTATGGAATATAAGGATACCTACAAGAATTGTTCACCCTTTCTTCCTTCCTCAGTCATAATTATGTGGTTATCAAGCTATAGCAATCCATAATCTGAAGTATTTGCTTGATTAAATCTCGTGCGTTGGCTATCAGAGATGTTGATAAATAGGGATTGGGATGATTTTGAGCAAAGATATTACCACTCAACATGCCACAAGCTCTACAAGCTCAGCATTCATGGTTTGATACATTGTAACATTGCAAACATCGAGCATGGTTTTAGATAGGGAACCCAGTGACATCCTGTTGCATTTCACTTGCGCTCTGCAGGGAGGTTTTGCTGATCCTTGCCAATCACAATGTCAAAATCTACTTTTGAAGTGGAAAAGTTGGTGACAATGCACGAGTTTTGGCCCAAAGTGCGCCTGGTCTCTAATCCGTTTTGAATTTCTGTATATCCAATTGATCAATCCCCTCTTCTAACTCTTCAAATGAATTTAATAATAATAAATGAATAATCAAAATAAATGAATCAATTTTTAAAGTAAATCAATTGTAAAATAAAAAAACATGTTATCTCTTTTAAACTTGATTTCTTAGTTTTATAAACGTTAGTTTTTTTAAGAATGATTGGAAATAAACAATACACAAGAAACAAAAAGATTTTCTCTCGAATGATTTTTTAAGTGATGTGAGACTTGACTTCCAAGGAAGAGAGCAAGAGTAAAAAAAAGTAAAAATAATTTTGACTTAGTCCTATAAATATCTCACCACACCGGTCAAGAAATGGTTTTAAAGTCAACAATGTAAAAGTGAACCCATGAATCATGGTGAAAGGCTCAGCTTTGAACTTTTAAAAATGGTTCACAATAAAGAGTTTGATACAACCTTTTTTGAGATACTTCCATGTAGAATAGTTCTGGAAGGTTATGTCTCTAATGATCCCTTTCACTCAATCTTGATTGGAGTACACTGACATCAATGGTCGGTGAAGGTCTTTTTTTGCGTGTGTAGTTGCTTGTTTTTGTTTTGTGAATTTGCGCTATTCCCCGAAAAAAACCGAGATAGTCCCCGATCCCCGAATTCGGGGACGGGGATCACTCCCCTACCCCTAATTAGGGGAGCGGCCGGGGCGAGGGTCTAGTAGGGGCGAATTGAAATTCGGTTCTCAGGTCAGATAATGTATGATAGGGTATCCTTGACTTGTAATTGCTTTTGCCTTTGGCAATGGGTGCAATCATTGCAATGAGGCCCAAAAAGACCACAAGGAGTTTGAAATACCGTTGAGACATCTAGCGCAAAGAAACGTGAAAACTGCATGTCAACATTCACACATCACCAAGAAATTATTTTGTGAGACTTCAAAAACTGACCATCTTAATTTGTTTTGGATTTGACGAGTTCCTGAGGATAATAGCTTCAGTGATAATCTTATTCTGGAGGAAACAAAAGGGTTTCAGAGGAAAACATGAGGTCAGATAAGTGATTGATTGTAAGAGTAATCACAAAATTTAGGTTTTGAAAGCTGAACAAGACCCAGTCTCGGTCAAGTAAAATTAATATCAGATGATGATTGATGATAATGGGGACTTTGGGCTTCAAAGAGAGCGCTTGTATCTGGCAAAAGCAAGCCTCTCAGAGACGGTGAATCGTGATACTCACCTCTGACAAGCCTTTGGATTTACTTTGGTCACACTGTAGGCATACCCACTCTTAATGACTGGTGCCATGGTCACGTTTGCACGTTTTCACAATCATGAGAGCATCGGGGGTTGGTACAGTCGTTTTCAAAAAGCTTGCCGCTAATTCACCGCCAAATTGCTCGAGTTTTGCGGGCAAATTTCGGCAAGCTTTTTGAAAACGACTGTACACACGGATCCAAGAGATCATGCTTGCTCGGTCACTCGCTAGCTGAGAAAAATCACCGCCGGTGAAAATCGTGATATGTAGCGGTACTGTCAGGCATGGTATATTGCGCGAGTAGGTTGATTATCATGGCATCATATATATCACTATGACATCATACGACCACTATATCGCCATTGGCGCAGTTGTAAAATGAGAAGGAAGATTGTGTCCGTAATCGAGACAAGACGCTTGTTACATGATTGACGACAACTATGAAGGGTTTGAAATGGCGAGGTAAAAGAAAAAGAAACTGAAATATATGTCCAGCTAAACATAATTTGAGTTTATGAGAGTGGGAATAGCTCAAAGGCCACAATCTTCCATCAGTGGAATACCAAATCCAGGAGCTTCAAGTTCGCGTCTTTTGGAAACTTCGACATGTATTACAACTTCAAGGGGCGATTTGAGGCGACTGACTGGAACTCCAAGTGACTTTTGCTTGTCGAAACGAAAACTTGAATGTAATTGTGACGAGAAACAAATTTTACAATCTAGAAAGACAGACTCCAGAGTACAAAAAATTGGCAGTTGTGATCTTGGCTTACAGTCACCATCGCACTCATCCTGTCCAGCAGTCTACCAAATTCATTGAGAACCACGATAGCGATAAATCTATGACACTACTTGTTAGTGTGCCTCTTATTCAACAGCTTCCGAGTCTGACCGAACGTGGTATGTTAAGAATGCGAAGGGGCACAATTCTGTGGGGGTTTTCAAGCACGATTCGCAGAAGAACGGTTGAGTTTACAAAGATGTCTATTTCCGGTAAATATATCTCCAGTAAATCGACCTTACCTAGAAATTCTCCTTGCGAATTCAACTGGAGAATGTTGGCCTACACCGCTTTAGAATTTCATAGCGCAGTTCCAGTGATCGGGTAACTAAAAGCCTGCGTCTGACTTTGGTGATAAATTGAGGAAAAATTCTCCTATTTACGTTGCTTCAGCTTAACCACGATGGGCAGGGTTCTTCCGGAGAATTTGTTACACGCATGCAGTAGACTTATTATATCATTGATGTTTGGATAAGCATAGGATTGGACGGTGAAATATTCTATCCTGCTTCGATGACGTGACTCCGGCGGAATACTCGATTCTGCTTTCTAACAAGACTACCTCTCACCTTCCGTTCCTTTGATATACCTTCAGCTCATTATTAACATAGGTTAACGCTATCCCAGCCAGACTTATCTCAAGATGACGGATGGACAGGAAAAAGACACTCTTTCTGATCGCTCACCTTCCAAAACAAAGCTCAACGAAGAAGTTCTCGCCCCAACTTGTAAAATAGGTTACCGTCATCCACTGATTCAAATCGTCATTGTCTCGATCGTATGTTTCTGTTGCCCAGGTTTGATCAGGTTCACTTATCTTATGTTCATCTAAAACACATCAATCTCGAATTATTGACCCACAAAATCTGTCTTCCGGTTTTTACAGGCATGTACAATTCCATCACAGGATTGGGGGGCGGTGGACAGCTCGACGCAACTGCTGCTGACAATGGTCAGCAACATGAATTTTTGCCTTCATTTTTTGACACGGGTTCTTTAGATTCAATTCCGTATTGACCAGTGTTAAACTCCATAATCTACTCGTCCTAAACGCAGCCACCTTTGCGTTGTGTGCAACATTCGCTATTGTGGCATTTTTCTCTGGAAGCATAGTCAATAAACTTGGCCCGAAACTTTCTATGACTATTGGGTATGTACGATGAATCCGAAGAGTTTTCTGAAACATGCTCACATCATGTCTTTCTCGCCATAGTTGCACCGGGTACACTTTTTTCATCGGGTCATACGTGTATTACAATCACACTCAACAGAGGTGCGGTAGGTTCAAAGATCTGTTTGAGAAAATCCCACTGATTGTCTTGAAGCTTTTGAAGCAATGTTGTAATTGCCGCTGGTGCATTCTTGGGTCTGAGTGCGGCTCTGTTATGGACTGCCCAAGGCGCTCTGATGCTGGCATATTCGACAGAAGCTACAAAGGGTAGATATATCGCCATGTTTTGGTTTATATACAACTTGGGTGAAGTTTGAATTCACCTTTTCCATTCAAGTTTTTTAACTTACATCACTTCCTACTTTAGGTGCTGTTCTCGGAGATGCTATTGCTTTGGGAAGAAATCGAACAAGCACAGCAGTGCGTTCTTTGTTCCTTGTTCAGCGTGATCATGACTTCGCCTCAAAATCCCTGTGCCTTTTCGAACTTGATAGGATACGCCAGTACCCGACTCTATATACATTGTCTTCATCTGTATCACGATTTGTGGTATCGCAAGCACTTTTGCATTGACCGACCCTTCCACTGTACGTCGTGCAAATGGGGAGCATGTAGTGCTTCAGAAGAGTCTCTCTTGGAAATCTGAATTTGAAGGTATGGCCCAAACTTTGACAAAAGATCCAATGGTGCTATTATTATTTCCGTTTTTCTGGGCAAGCACCTGGTAAGTCTGGAATCCGATTAAAGACTAAAAACTTAAAAGTTGAAGCAAGATGTATATGTAGGTTTTACACCTATCTATTCAACGATTTCAATCTCGCTCTATTCAATCTACGTACACGTTCTCTCAATGCGCTATTATATTGGATTTCCCAACTGGTTGGGTCTACATTTTTAGGCTGTTGTTTAGACTTTTCTTCAAAGTATGAATTATTTCAGAGTGGTCGGAGACGCGGTTTTCTAGGTTGGGGACTCTTAGCTGCCGTTCTATTTGGAACGTGGGGTGGAGGATGGGTTGTTCAGAAGGACTTCGATCGTGATAGTGTAATTTTAAAAATGGATTGGTCGGATAACCAATATACGGGAAGGGTCATTTTGTATATCTTTTACGGTAAGTTGATTCGATCGTAAGAGATGCTGTGTTGTTGACTCGTTTGTTTGCTCGTCAAGGTATAATGGACGCCATGTGGCAAACATATGCATAGTAAGCGACGAAATTCTGCTTCGAGGACGTCAAAAGATACAAATGAAGATTGACGTTGAATGATATGACTTTCTCTAGTTGGGTGATGGCCGCCTTTAGTAATGATCCACGAACTCTTGCCTCACTTGTAGGATTTTACAAGGGTATGTCTGAATCCTAATGTCCTTATAAGCCCTGAGCTATCCAAGTGTTCATGAGTACCATCATCATTTCTAGGGATTCAAGCTGCAGGCGCAGCCGTAATCTATCAAGTAGATGCAAAAGGAGTGTCTTATAAGACGATCTTCCTATCCTCTTGGGCACTCTTAGCATTAGGAATTGTATGTTTATTGCCAGTTCTGTTTCTGCGTATCAAGGTGAACTTTTACAATGAGAATTTTTGGTCTGCAAGTCATAGGAAGAGTACTACTAATTGTGTTATCATTTATTTTTGATAGGACTCGGAGAAACCGGATGATGTTATCAGTACCTCTCATCATCTTGATTATAAGCCTCCAGAAAATGAGACCGAAAAAAGTACATAGGTACACACTAAAAAAATTAAAGCTATGCAAAAGTATATCAGTACATCAGAATTTATCCTTTTGAAAGTATACTATGAGGCTACAAACATAAGAATCTCAACCAAAATATCAGTACATCAGAATTTATCCTTTTGAAAGTATACTATGAGGCTACAAACATAAGAATCTCAACCAAAACTTTTAATTTAGATTGCTATCAAGTTTACACAAATCATTTACATTTTTTTGCCAAAACTATTTGTACCTTCAAAACTATATAATCATTGTTTTTACAAGTTACTCGATTGATCAAAATGGGTTCCAAGCACTAAAAATACATTTTGATCTTGGGTGTGGCAGTATGAGATCATGCTCATTTTACATGCAGATATTCCTCTGAGCCACATGTCCTGATTCTGACTTGTCTTGTATGTTGAGGATTCAGAATGTATATTGGTTTGCAAACTATCTTTCAAAAAAACTATAGACCTTCTTGCCCAAGCCAGCCACGCTTTGCAAGTATCCTAGAAGTAAGTGTTGGACATTGAGTGATATGTGCATTCTCATCTTGCCACAAGGCTCCTGTTCTTTAATTCCAATAGACCTGCAATCTGGAACCTGTTACAAGTCCTGATAGACAACCTAACCCAATCAAATCTGTAGAGGAGCTTTGTGCAGGTCATGCAACTGTCCCCCCTCCTGAAACCTGCAGTTTATACTTTTGGAGGGATTTGAATGGGGCAAGGAGTCCAGTACTCCTAACACAACTGATACCTGGAGAGTCATAAAAATCAGTCTGGATTACATCATAAAACACATCTTTCTTCACAAATTATGGGGAGGTGGACTTTTACACCAACCACTTTACACTGAGTGAGTCGGTGTAAACTCGAATCGGTGTAAAAGTACATAATACCCCCCCTAAATGATAATTTTGCACTGAATCAAAAAAATTTCATGTAAGTGTAATTCCAAATGTGTAAAACATTCGGTGTAAAACTCTACTACCCGGACAGTATATCTAATTTTACACCGAAAATTTTTACACCGAAAGTTCCGGTGTAATTCTTTCGGTGTAAAATTGGAGAATCTGGGTCATAAGTGTAATTTCGCACCGAAACTTTTACACCACAAGAATGTCAGTGTAAAAGGAGAAGTGTAAAAATAAAAATTTAGGCATTCAAAATGAATTTTACACCGACATTTTACACCAAAATGAGAAGAAATCTTATTTCACAAGAAAGGAAAGGCAGACAACAGGCAACAAGTGCAAAACAAAGAAGATAGGTTAAAGGAATGTGAGAGAAAGAAAAAAATGTATGAAAAGATGATTAAAGAGAGTTTCAAAGATAATAGAGAAAATGAGAAATAAGAAAATAAGCCATCAAACAAACAATTATTAAAGGAGGGTGAAAAAAAAGATAAAAGATAGCATGGATTAAAGGAGTGAAATCAAAACAGCTTGAGATGAGATTGAAAAAATGAGAAACAACAAGCAAAACCCAAACCGAAAGCAAGTACATACTACTACTAGCCTCGTACCTTCTTGACGTATTTCCTCTTTGGCTTCACTTGAGTTGATTGGATGACAGATTCTGGTTCTGCAGGCGGGTCATTTGGCAAGTCCTCCAACAGCGGTGCCGCCGCCGTGGCCTTTGCATTGCGTCTAATCTTGATCTTGATAGGATTTTTTTTTGGTGAGCAATCCTGCAAGGGCGTAATTGCGTCAACGACCTCTGGCTTGATATCGACATTAAATTCTTTTGAGTCCTTGTGTGAAACATTGGCCTTGACAGTTGATTGGATCTCCACATTGTCTTCGTCTTGAGGTAGACCTCCCCCAAAGGGAAAGCTCTTTGTAGGCAATGAGAAAGGGATGGCGACATGTCGACAAGGGAAAGTATTCATCATAGATTGTATGGATTTTCGAATATTGACTGTTTCATCTTTGAAAGGGATCCTTGAGTAACATCCCCAGCTGGTGTGAGGGTCACACCCAGCAATACTTGTCACATCGCGATCCAGGAGCTGTGCCCTCCCTCCATTTCGAGCCTTGTCATAATGCCACACACCAAGTATTCCTTCAACCAAGCGAACAACTTTGCACCAGTAATGTTTGAATCCCCAATAGCCTCGAGTAACCATGAAATACTCGACACCTCCCACTTGAATACGCGCTGGCCAATCCGTCTCACCCATGTAGCTTTCTAGCTCTTCGGGTTCCAGACCAACAATACCGTCTAGCAAGAAGTACAGATGTAATGGCGCTGAGGTGGGGTCGGTGACAAGGATCTGCATGTTTTCGTCTAGCATTGTAACATCTTGTTCTTCTTCAATTGGCGCATCAGCTGAAGGTTGGTCATTTTCGACTTCATTGTCACTGTTGGACTTATCTATGACAATAGTGACGCCTTTGTGCTTCGTAGGTGGGTGCCGAGGGTGACATTCTTTGCACACGACACCGGTTTGCCATATCAACCCTTCAGAAGCCCACAGACTAAGCATTTGACCGAAATCGCCGTAAGAGAAACCGGTTTCGCGGAAAATTCGAGGCATTAGAGCAAGACAGGTCCTCGAGGTCAGAATATGAACCATGTTTTTTGTTGCGTGGGCAAATGGTCGTCCTGCGAGATGGCACCTTAAAGAGAGGACCAAGTGAATTGGTGCCGGGTCGAAGAAGTTTTTCCATGAATCCATCAGCTGATGCAAACTGGTCCGCAATGTAGGTCCCATTATTCGCTAATGCTTGAATGGAGTCATGTAAGATCTTCTGTCCACTCGACATAACCTTGGTGAATGATTTAGCATCGTTGATTTCGGCATTGCATCGGGCGGTCATATGACGGTAGAGTTCATGTACTAGAGAAGTTCCGTTGACAGACGCATGTTGGCTCCACAGTGGACCAAATAAAGCGTACAGTGATTCCAAAGTAGCGCTTTGCCAACATCGGTTCATAGTCCCCTTTGTCACACCTTTAGTGTAAGATTGGTAGGTAGACAACGGTGCCCGGTTGACATTCTGGGAACCTCTAGGTCGACCTGGACCTGATTTCTTCAAATATTTGCTCTTCTTTTTTGAAGAACCCATCTACGCCTCAGTTGTGTCTGGCGGTCGGCCGTCATTGGCGACATATCGCCGTTTAGTCGGCTTGTCCATACCCATGCTGGTCACTAATTCTTCCCAGTTCTTCTGGGTCGTGCCGTATGCAACAGGACATCCCTTCTCGAGCTGGCGATGATCCCTTTGCAAACTTTTGGTAAACACCAAAAGTTGGACAAATCCTTTGATGATTGTACATTTGCCTTTGCTAAGGTACATCACTTGTTGTCAGGTTAAGGCGGTAAATGTAAATAAATAGCAAAGGAAAGGCTTACCAAAGCATGTAATAAACTTGGTGCATTGACTCTTGCCCGTTGGTGGTCTTAGGCAACTTTGACTGCCTTCCTTTCCTCTTTGCCCCATCAAATTCAAAATCTTCGTCGTCGCTGTCCTTGTGGGGTAGGGGTGGGTCGTCCTGTGGAATCCTCTTCCTCGCGGGAAACAGCATTGCTTGAATGTTGGCCATCTTCCACCAGTCAATCCATCTCTTGGCGCGTGGAAACTTCGCGTGAAGTTTACAAAACTTTGTTTCTAAGTCAGCCTTCCCAGGCTCATCGTGCAATAGCAACCCTTTGCACATGGAGACCCAAGCACCCTACATGACCAAATACACACGTCAGAATATGAAATGACTTGCAACATCCAATCACTTACTTCTTGATCAGGTCGCACAATCAAGTGATTCTTCTTGATTCGTGTGATCGCCTGCATATAGTGCTGTTCACAGCCGTGCAAATGCGACAGTGCAACCTTGTATGACACCCGGAATACCTCCATGTACGCCTCAATGAATCCATTCTTCTGAGCTAATGAAAAATCTACTACTTGATCTAAAAGTCTTTTCTTTTGCTGATCTGTTTTTGCCTTGTTATTGATAAGATTGAATAGTGTTACAAAGTGGACCTTGTAGTGACCTGTTTCAAGACCGGCAAGCCATGTTAGAAGGACTGGAACCCAACGTTCAATTCGAGAATTGTACATGGAGGTCGAAAGTAGATATCCGTGTTGGAAGAACTTGTATGTTACGTCGGAGAGTAGGCCACCCTCATAAGACTCGCCACTCTTATCTTTGTATAGTAGAACTTCCTCCATCCACGGACTCTGGAATGATATGTGTCGATTTTCACGCATCAAAGAAGATGACGGCAATCTTAAGCCATGCCTGTTGGAAGGAGCATATATCTATCAGTATCAGGTAGTTGATGATCCACACCGTTCACTTTCCACATAAAGTACATTGGACTCGGAGTAAGATAATAATAAGTCAAAGAAAAAAGTAAAACAAAAACATTACGTACTTTGCCCAATGCCCCAATGAAGTCATCCACTTATCGGCGCCCTCTTTGTCCTGCTTATCGTCTATTAGACCTGCTGTCGTGAGTATATCACGCCGCAAATACCCTAGCAGGTCGGTATGTCCAAAAGATGGATGTAGATCTGTCACAGACTTAATGGGATGTGTGCCAATATTTCCCTGGCCCACCTAGTCAAATAGAACATATAATTAGCAATACATTCACCATTTACACAGAAATGTAATACATATCAAAGGAAGAAGTGAAAGAAAATATGAAATACATACCTTCATCCCCGTTGGTCCACGTTTAGGATCGTTGAGAACCATCTCCTTCAGCTTATCTTTGGCGATTGGATCCGCCTTTTTGGCGTCTGGCCAAACATGGCGATGATAACCTTGATGTTGCAGCAATGTCCATCCTCCTTCCTCAAAGTCAAATTGGCATTGTGCGTTACAAGGCACATGGACCTGAATCCCTTTGCATTCCTTGATGGGGCATGGTGTACATCTACAATCAAAGATATGAGTGTTAGATGACATTGAGTAAGTGACTTATGAACATAGAAATGCATACTATACTTACACATTCAATTCTTCTTCAATCTTCTTGTGGCCGGTAGGAGGTGATCGAGCAAGGCGGCAGCCAGCTTCAGAACACTGCATCACACCAAGGCAGTTGTATTGATGGATAATCCACTGTGGTTTGTGGAGTGTGTCGACTTTCATGGTGTGAGTCCACCCTACGAAGTGGAAGTTTGTAATGTTGTCCTCAGGTTTCAACACAAAGACTGTGTTGCTGTTAGGATAAGTGGGATAATCTTGCTCATCGAGTATGCATCCTTTGTCAATAAAGGTTTCAAATCTATCTAGGTTGGTGGGTAGTTGTAGTTGGGCGTAGCAAGAAACAGTTTGCAGTTGCAAATCGGACTCAAAACCATCAGATAGATCTGAATCCCTTTGGCGTGGTTGCTTGACCTTATTCTTCTTGGCCTTGGGTTTGGAAGAACGTGCGGAAGATTTGGACGGAATTTGGTTGGATGAATAGGTTTCCATCGTTTCCTCGTATCTCCTCTTCTTCTTCGTATTAGATGCTTTCCCCAAAGAGGAATGGGCTTGGTCTGAAGGTGGCATATCTGAAACTTCATCTCTGGTCGATTTGGACTTTGATTTCTTCTTCTTTGATTTTGATTTATTCTTTCTGTCGGTCTCTTCTGGAAATTGATTTTTTTCCTGATGATCATGAACTCGGTGCTTCTTCTTCGACTTGGATTCTTTCTGGAAACTATTAGAATCGCTGTCGTGCTCTCGATTTTGGTGCTTCTTCTTGGATTTAGGATGTTTATCATCTGAGCTTCCTGAAAACGTGTCATTGTCGGCCATCTTCATCGGTAGCAGCTCTGAGGGACAGAAACTACTTGGAGACGAAGAATACAAGGTATTTGTTGGTGTAGATGAAGGAGCCTCGGTGTCTTTCAGTGAAGGACTTTCGAATGTTTTGGTGGATGGTATATCAGATAATGATGAATGTATGGAAAGAGTATGATAATTATTCGAATGAGAAGGAGCAACATTGCCTCGAGCGGTTGTATCTGGCATATCATTGATCAATAATGCTTGCGCGCATTCGAGAGATTGCGCTTGGCTCATCTTTCTTTTTGAATGATGGGAGAGGCACGGTCAATTAGGGGTAGGTTGCTTCCCTTTCGTCCCTTTCGGTGGTATTTATCGGATTCATCATCACATTTTTATGTGGAAAGCGTGAAGTATTGAAGCAATAACACGGATATGTGTGTTTTGTGATCGATATGTGGACCAAATTCGAGAAAGGGCATGCGGTGTAAAGCAGTCGGTGTGGAATTCATATCATGGTGGTTGAATCGGAGAATTGCACTGAGAATATTTGCACCAAAAGAGGTTGGTGTAAAGAGACTCGGTGTAAATCTAAATTCAAACCAGGGGTCCGAGACTATTCCGCCAAAACTTTTTACACCAAAAGTTCCGGTGTAATTCTTTCGGTGTAAATTCAAATGTACCGTCCGGGTAGTAGAGTTTTACACCGAATGTTACACATTTGGAATTACACTTACATAAAAAAATTTGGATTCGGTGCAAAATTATCATTTAGGGGGAGTATTATGTACTTTTACACCGATTCGAGTTTACACCAACTCACTCAGTGTAAAGTGGTCGGTGTAATTATCTCCCACCCCACAAATTATTCCCAGATGGATCACCAGATCATTATATGGTTTGAAGAGATGAGCAGAAAAGTTTTTGCTCAGTCCCCCAGCGGCTACACTCCCTTGAAATATGCTTCACAATCTGTGTTTATTTATGTCAATCTTTCTTCCCAAGTTTTCTTAGAAGTTGGGTTTTAGATTATTATTGAAACAAACTTGCACACAAAAATTCTACTCAGTCATGAGACCGTAAGGTAACTAGATTACATATGTTTCAATTAATTTGTGTCAGAATATACAAGAATGAAGTACTTGAAATGATTACCCGCTTCATTCTGTGGTGCCGTAGTGGTAGGCCTGCATGGCATGTTATCATCCAAATCCGCCTGATGGTGGTTCATGTGTTCAAGTTGCATCTATATTTTGATTTCATCTTTTTTTTAGTCCAGAGTTGTTCAAAAACAGCAACAAACAAACACAGGCAAATGATGAAGCACATTTATTGTTTCATGTATAACAACATGCAAATGTGAAAATTTAAAAAAAATTGTTGACATTGAATAAATCCAGTGTGGCTTGAACTCAAAAAGTAGGTTGTTTGGACAACATGCCGTACAGACATTCACTCCAAAACCACATCTAACCGACTACACTACATGCAAAGTGCTGACCCCGTGGATGCGGGGTCGCGGTGACGCCGCACAAAACCCAAGGGGGGGGTCTTGCAAAAGCGGGGGGGTCAATCCGGGGTCAGCGTGACCGTGCACCTGCGGCGTCACCACCTTGCATGTAGTGCTACATGACAAGGCTTTTTCAGGTTCTGTGTTTTTCCCCACTACCATCACATTTTTGTATGTATTTTGTGGCCTGTCACAGGTTGCACACGGACCACCTCTAGATTTTCAGAACACCTTGATTGCAAGCTTTTTGCAAACGACTGTACATCAATGGAAACCACAAATTTGTAGATTGGCTCAAATGCAGGAGGTAAGAGAAGAAACAGTTGTAAAACTTATGAAGCAAATTGTGTGGATCGGAAACTAGAAGTCACAATATTGGATTAGTTGCCAGTTCACCATTCAAAGTTGGAGTTGGTTGGCTGATTGATTCATTTGCTTTGGAAGATCAGAAAGGTCAACAACAAGGTACTGAATTATTGGAATCCACCAGACCCATCAAACGTACAAGATGGTTTGTTGAGTTGAGGTTTATCACCACACATTTCCCTTTACAAACTGAGTCTAAATCAACCCAAGCTCATTCTTCTTCTGTATCATGATTCTTGTGGTTCAATCACAGAATCTTCACCACATTCAAGACTAAGAATGGTAAATGCATGTTGTTTTTGATCCTATCAGTATCATCTTTGATCTTGTCTTGCATCGCTATTGCTTGATATCTTGATTTCACATTCTTGGATCACATGATCTAATATCAGAGAAAAATATAAGAGGATTTTTGAGAATAAAGAAATGACACTGAAGTTGATTGCATTGTTGGGAAATCTTCTATAAGTCGTGATTTCCTCTGGTGAAGACTTCAGGATCTCAGAATCACTATCTTGATCAAAAATCTTTCAATCTTGTAATATAGTAGAGTAGGTTTTTGAGAGATGAAAACCCAACTTCAGGTTCAGTATGCATTTGACATCTTTGAACTTTTCTGGAGAGGTACATCCAGAAGGTCTGTTACTTGGATTAGTGGTTTGATTTAATGGACTTGGAGTCCTTAGGGCCAGCAAGTGGGCACTGAAGCCTAATCTTACCATTGTCTGTGTTATAAAAGATGTGGCAAAGAAGGTGCAGAGTTGTGGGAGGGAGTTTGATTGAGCAGATGATGGTGAAGTCATGTTTGGTTGCTGAATGTTGATCAAGGAAATCAGACTTTCAGATAAACCATCATTCAAACTTGAGCCATTGAATTTGCAGGATGATTATTACAGCCATTTGAGAATGATGGTTTTTTTTTGAAAAGTGCATCATGGTTCAAAACATGGTTTTCTTCTTGACCAAGTTTTGTTTCTCTGCTCATCTTGAGATTACAAATCATAGAAAACCTGTAAGAACACTTTTTGATCGGTCTGAAGCACTGCAGCAATGTCAATTTTTGAAAAAAGAAATCATTCATTTATGGCGTTCAAACATGCGCGAGAAATTTGCAAGTTGCGAGAAAGTTCTGTGCAAGCTCTTTTAAACATCTTGCATGGAACTTCCACAAAACTTGCAGACTTAAGAAAGTTATGTGTGAACCTAGGCTTCCCCGCTTCGAGGACTCAGTTTGCCCTTGATGAGATACATACAGCAGGGGGTTGTGAAAAAATTAATTAAGCAAGATCCATGCAAGATTTCTTGCACGGATCTTGCACGGATCTTGCACATCGGTTTTGCAAATTTCTTGCACATGTTTGAACGCCATAATTGATAAATTAGCGGTGTACAAACCTACAACCCAACATGAAACCCCATGAAAAAAACCCATGAAAACCCAACTTCTTTATGGGTTTTTCTGACGGGTTTTTTTCATGGGTCGCCCTGGAAAGGTTTGAACGCCCCAACTCCTAAAACATGTCTTGAAAGTTGAGTCACAGGCCACACGCTGCTCTTGTCATCACTTGAGGCCTTAACTTTACTCCACATCTCTCTTTTTTGCATCCAGCTCAACCACCGCGCTTTTTGTATCGATAAAGGTTTTTCTTGATTTGAATCTCACACTACTTCAAGGAAATTTTAGTTTTGAAAGTTTCATCTCTTTTTGTGGTTTAGAAGTATCATCTCAAAGTCTTAGAAGCCAACTTCAACAGTTTCTTTTTGAGATGAAACGATATGTTTTTTTATTGAAAACAATGTCTTCATTTCAAAAGTCTCATGTCAAAGGTCTGAAAGGCAATTCAGATCAGTTTTTGTTTGAAGTAAAACGATACATTGTGCGATCGTTTGAAATAAAACGATCGCTTTTGAATTCTTCAAATTGCAAAGGTTGAAACAAACCGAAGAGAGGGAAACTTTGAAATCAGCATACATCAGGTATTTAGACAAGCAGCATATGTTTATTTTGTAAGGATTTGTGTTATTTGGGTGTGTTGCGTTGACCAAGAAGGGGTGGGGTTGGTTGAGTCTACATATATTGAACACAACTATTTTTTTCAACAAACGGGTGGTGAGATCTAGACGATTTCGACCCATGTGAAAAAACCCATGAAAAAAACCCATGAAGAAGTTGGGTTTTCATGGGTTTTTTTCATGGGTTTTCATGTTGGGTTGTAGGTTTGTACACCGCTATTGTCTGGAATAACCACAGTTTTGCAAGTGCTTCATCACATGCAGTTGATGAACAGTTAGTCAATTGGTTGATCAATTAGGGTACTCAAAGCATCTATGTAGCGCTACATATGTAGAAAAATAGAGCCAAATATAGAAATATAGTTTTTTTTGAAACTATGTGACAGTTATTTTTTTTCACATAATTTCTCTTCTGCTCCGGTTCATCTCCAGCCATCTGTTGCCCTTTGGCAGTCAATCTCGCAATTCATAAGCCCCGCATCTCCACAATCACACTTCACCATGTCCGATAGACCACCATCACCACAAAATACGGACAGCAACTCAACAAGTATCTCACCAAACAGCTCAGCCACCTCCTTGAACAGCCTAACGTTGAACGAAGTCCTGTCAAGTCTTTGTTCCCCTCCGGTCTCAGTGTTTTCATCAATTTCACCACACCACCATCCCCTTCTTTCTTCATCAACTCCTTCAGTTATCTATACGTATCCCAGTCATCCTCCTCTCCAGGAACTCTCACAAGCCCATCTCGCGTCTGTGCCAGTCTCGCCAACTCCAGCTATCTCAATGGCAAAACCAGCCAAGAAGACTCGTAATAAATCAGCTAAATTGTCTCAATCAACCTCTTCAACCAAGACCACCACTCCCAAAGAAACTAAACCGCAGATGGCTTGGGGGAAAGATACGAATTCAGAGGGCAAGACACCTATAGAATTGATAGTCGAGTGGTTAGGTTTTACTTGGGGTGATCAAGAGGCCCCAAGTGATGCTGTTTGGATGTGCATGGAGAAGTATGATCATACCTCAACCAACTTTTCCCGATATCGAGCTGGTGTACCAAAGAAGCGAGAATGTGCTGATAGATGCGCTATCTACCTGCGCACCAAGGGATTCCCTACTGTAGATGGGCCCGGTGTGAAACAGCAGGTGCGTTGTCTCATTTTCACGAATACTGACCTCAATTTGTATTTCTGATTGTACTTTTTCTTGGTTTTATAATTCTAGATCACCACATTGGAACAGAAATTTCATAAGGCCGAGACTTGGCGAGATGGCACGGGCGGTGGTATTTTCAAGGACCAAGCTGAGGAAGAGATCGAAGCTCGACGAAGTGTTGCACAGGACGGCGAGTGGGATTCAGACATGGAAGATGAGATTAGGGCATTGGCTGCGAAAAGAACCAAGGGTATGCAAATCTCGATTTGTCTCGTTGAACCCCAATTACGATTCTGACCCATTGCAATCTCCTTGATCAGATGCGATACTTTCACACTGCGCTTACTATGATGCCCTTCAACCACTCATGGGTCAACGCCCTAATAATCTCCCCTTAGCCTCGGCCGAAACCCCATCTCCTTCGAGTTCAATCCCACCAGCTGCTTCGACTTCAATGGCACCAACTCCTTCAAACACCATCCACCCTAACCCTTTGACCTCGATCGACTTGACTAGTGGCCAAATTGACGAAACTCAATCTACTCAGATCAGTGGCTGGGATTCTACCCAATCAGTTAATCCCCATCTCGAATCGATTGAAGACTTTGATCTACCTGACCCAAACGATCTGACCGATGATCAACCCAGCTCCAACGATATGATTGCACCCAATATACAATCTCAGCCTTTACAGCGAGCCTCCAGCTCTCAATCTCAAACTCCAGCAAGAAACAAAGTTTCTTCCGAAGCCAGTCAAACGCCAAAAAACAGCTCGAGGCGATCTTCCGGCAGCGCTGCTGTACTCAAGTCGATGAAGTCCTCATTACCTAGTCAAACTGATTTTCAAGAGATGAATATGAATGCTAAAGAAACAAACAACACCAATCGATTGATGCTTCAACAAACGGCAGACACTCACAACACTGTCATCGGGTTGTTAGGGGCCAAATTTGGCCTACCGTCATCTTCTTCCAAACACTCTTTGGAAGAAGAGGATGCAAATGTATTAGCAAATAAGAAAGCCAAGAGGGCAAAACAAGACGAGCTGGATCTTATCCGTTTGGAACGCGAATTGGCAGCTGAGCGTAGGGCTTTTGAAAATGAAAAGAGTGGATCTGGATCAAAAATGTCACCGTTGGAGTTAACCCGCGAAAAGGTGGATATGGTAGCTAAATTAACGCTCTCGCATGTTCCTCTTGAAAAGGCCCAGCAGATGGTTGAGGAAATGCTCAAGGACTTGTAATGAGGAAGATCAAAAGATCTCAAGTCGATTAAGAAGCTCAACTTTGTTTGTTTGTTCTCTGACTCAAAAAATTCAACTTTTTTTAATTCTATCTTCCTATCGAAAAAAAATTCAATCAGAAAAAAAAATTCTCTGACTCAAAAAATTCAACTTTTTTTAATTCTATCTTCCTATCGAAAAAAAATCCAATCAGAAAAAAAAATCTTTTTAAAATCTGGTCGTGTATGTTATATTTCTTATAGATATATAAAAAACCTTTGTATCGTTTCTCAAACCAAAATGCTAATCCTTTTTTGGAAAAAAGGCTGAGTCTTACAATGAAATACAATCTCTTTATTAATGGCACATTTTGCCTTTTTCCAAACCGATCGTTCTTGATTGGTTTGGAAAAAGGTCTTGTGGAATGACGAGTTAACAAAAAACCAAAATAACTTTTCATCATATCGACTTCTTTGCTAAATACAAGATAACTAGCTGTTACGGAAAACCCTAAACTCTTGTAACAGAGTGTTGCGTCTACCATATGCAGCACCCACATCGTCCACTGCCCCATCCAACAGTCCAGCCTCGTCTGCATCAAACGGGTCTTGAGGATGATCTGGAGTCTCAGGATTCCAAGTGTCGCGGTATTTAAGTGTAAAGTTGTGTAGCATACAGCACACTCGTAGCCAGATGACCGCACGATCAGCTGAAGGAATATCTTTGATCATAATCCGTAAGTCTTGTAATGACTGAAATCGAAGTTTTAATTGACCATTGCCGTGCTCGCTGACAACTCTTTGTTCACTGAGAGCCTTGTTGAAGTCTTTTTTCACTGGATCTAGAATTTGCAAACGTGGGCTTTTGAAAGTAGGAATGAGATTCTTCGAGCACGAGTAACCTGAGTCGGCCAAAATATACTCCTTCTCGCCAAAAAAAAGTTGTGGTTCTTGTGCAAGCTATACATGAATGTCAGGTTCCATCTCAATGAGCCTGATAGATGTGAGTGACTTACCCGTGTTGATGAGTACACACGTTGATCGTGTGCACTTCCACACCACCCGTGTTTTTGATATATAATCCGGCCTTGGTGATCACATACTAAGAGGGAATTGAGAGCATAGATATGCTTACGGGTCCAAAAATCTTCCGGGTGGATGCTTGGTGCAAATGCCAGTGGTATGAGAGTCCCGTCTATGAAGCCAACACAGTCCTTGAAGAATGAATTTCTTGACATATGATTCTTGATTCCATTTCTCTCTTCTTGATTTGGCCAGTAGAGAAATTCGTCTTCATATTTCAAAATTGCCTCAAAGCAACGATGCGTGAAATTGTGAGCTGAGCCCTCTGAAAAGTTTAAAGGTAAGTTGTGTATCATACTCAAAGGGTAAGTCGATGTGTTACTTACCACTCAGACCAAACATTTGACCTATCATAAGAGCGCTACCGCCGTTCCCGCTCGATCCAAGGTGGTATAAAGTAATGAGTAATTGCCATGCAACAGGTGATTGAGGTTGAGACGAGTTGTTCTGGAACACAAGATCATCTTTGATGAGATCCAACAAACGATAGAAGTTGTCTTTTGACATTCGGGCCTGTTAGAATCAATTCCGCAAGATCAGTTAAAGAGAACCACCTCGATATAAAACTGTAGAACAATTGGGAAGGCTGACAAATCGGCGAAAGGTTCTATCGTTGCCATTGAAAACTGCGCTGAACTTGAGTTCTTGGAACAACATAAGTCTATTGTGGGTTCGTGGTTCAACGTATCGGAGGTAAGTGAGGTCTTCCAAAGCTTGAGCAAGATCTATTGAAAGCTTGAAAGCCTGTTGATGAATGGCCTGCTGAGACATGGTAAGTTCTTGAATCCGACCGCTGGAGGTGATGAAATTCTCGAAGGCATGAAGAAGCGATAGCAGGGAGACTAATGTGATTTCTTCATCTTCAGAGTCGTCGTCGTTCAATAAAATGGTAGCCACAGTGGTCGTCATTTCCATATGAAGGCAGGTGTATAAGGTGATGTAAGATGGGGGTTGGGCGGTGGCGAAGAGCATACCCAACGTATCGGCTGAGAGTCGAATGAGCTCTGTGGTGAGTTCGTCCTTGTGCCCAGCGCGAGGCATGATGTTGTATGTAGCCAACAACGGAAAGACTATGCCAGCAGCCAGTTGGGGTCCTCAAAGCTACAGGTACATATGTCAAAACATAGATTTTTTTCCCCGCAAAAAAAAAATCTATATTTCTATGTTGCGCTACATATGTAGCGCCACATAGATGCTTTGAGTACCCTTAATGATATGTACATAAATCAATTGCAAAACTGGTTTTGGGCCGTGGCAGAAATGGATATGCCCTGCCTTGTACTCAGTCACTTTTTTTAAAAAAAAAAAGATTATACAGCTGTTTCAACAAAGATTGATTTTTTTTTGAAAATCTCGCCAATGTGCAAAACCCGGGTTTTGTCCTGTTTTGTCCCTCACCCGATTTTGTCTCTCGGCTAATTGGAAGAATACAGAAAAGAATAAACCTGTAAATCAAGTTTTGTCTCTGGTTTTACCCGCTGCGGAGACAACTTTCTCCAAAAAAAGTTGTCAACCTTTCTTGAAACGGCTGTAAATTCTCAACTTCAAATGACAACGACACTCTTTGCTCCGACTAGATGGCCGAATTCTCCAAGGTGGACTGGTCATTTCCACTTTAACTTGTTTAGCTAGTGTTTAATGCATAAAGCCCAATGCACTTAAAAAAAAACAACCCCCCGGTTGGTCAACAAACTTAACTATGTAAGTCCCAACGCTGGACCTCCACCAACTCCAGCGAACAGAAACTTAAAGTGACCTGGCGGTGCAGGTCTCACGGTTTTACAATTCTGAGGCCTGCGTGTCCAAAAGGGGTACGCAGCAGATTGGGTATGATGCAACTAGTTTTGCTAAGTTTGAAGGCTTTGAGTGATCTGGAAAGGTGATCTGATGTGATTTGCTGTGAAGTGATGAAGAATTGATTGGGGCAAATACGTTCTATAGACTCTGGACTGCCTGCAAATCAGTCTCGAGTCTCAAATGAAGACCTTGATCCACATTTTTTTTACAATACGTAAACCCTCATAAACCCCAATCGATTCTCAGGAAGATCCATGACAACTTTGGGTTCCACCTCGGCGTTTAAAATTATGTAAATTTGATAAGATTTATGTTCAAAGAGAGTTGATCCTGATTTGAATTGGAGTCTCTTTATTTGATTATCGATTCTATCAGATAACTTCTTATAAATCTTGTCTCTCTTTCCCCTGTCTCTTCAATCCCTCAAGACCATTCAAACTGCTTCACAACTTTGAAATCATCCTCTAAAAACCGTTCATCTACTTGACTCTCCATACTTGATCTTGTAGAGGAGAAATTCTTTAATGTTAGCCTACTTCACTTTTTCTTGACAACTGATCATCAATCTTGTATGCTGATCCGAACTATTCGTAGACTTTAACTCACATCGAAAAAAAACAATTTCTCAGATCATGTCAAACCGATTTGATAACTGCGAAGAATTTGAAGCGGTCAACGGAATCGATTTAATTGGAAAGAAGGATGAAGATCATCATATCTTATACTACTTACCAACATCTCGATCTGATCCCCGTTTATCACCCTCGACCTATAGTTCATCATCATCACCATCATCTTTCAGTACCCATTCTCCAACTCTCCAACTCATTTCATCTTTCTCTACAACAGCTACACCCACCTCAGCTCACACACCTAAAAGAATGGTACATTTCTTAGAAGATCCATCACCAATTGATGATGATGCATTAGATATCACAATCTTAGGAATCTTATCATCAGAAGATCGTTATGGGATCTTATCACCATTATCACGTTTATTAGAAAAACCTTTGAGATTCTCTACCATCAAAAGATCAAATTATCATCATCAATCGAATCATCATACATCAAACAAATCATTTGAAATCGAATTAAATAGAAGATTAAGACAACTTAGTAATTCAAGCTTTCGTCATAAACGTTGGTCTTCTAATCCTGATTTAAGATTTGAAGAATCTTTATTAGAATTAATTTCAGATAGATTAGAATTAAGAGATTCTGATTCGAATTCAAAAGGGAGTTCTTCACCTACTCATAAAGATTCGGTAAACTCACAAGTTCAATTCAAATATCAAGATAATAAAGATGAAGATGAAGTTCAAAACTCTTGGTTCATTCAAGCTGGTGCTTGGGTTTTTGATACTCTTAGTTTTGTACCTTGGTATTCTATCTCTTCTCTTTCATAAATCAAAAATCAAAATCAAACCTTGCTCATATACATAACATTAAAATCAGATTTGTTTACTTAAACTTATCAAGTTCTTCACTTCTTAAAACTGCTATCTTCTTCATGATGTTTTCTTTTCCTCGAATTTCTGTTTTTGAATCTTAATCTTGTAAGACTTCTGCGATATATTCTTTACTCTCTCTATCTCTGTTCTTGATGTGATTGTTTTTCTTAGTTTGATGTTTCACTTGCAATCGTTTAATGTATATATATATAATATAATATAAAATCATAGTAATTTTTTAGAGATGAACTCTTCAAAGTATTATTCATAGTCTACTCTTATTAGTTATTTCAAATCTTTCTTGAGTTCTTGTTGTCTTTATCGTGCTATATTTACTTTATTCAATCATTATGCTGCACAAACAGATTACATCAGTCTTGAGACCATAAGCATATGTCAATGCACGCCGTTATTTTACCTGAGTGATCTCGTACAATTCAACATGGAGGCGAGGATCATTTCAATATAGCTTTACACGATAATACCCGCTGGGCCCTGGGCGAGTAATGTCATGGTTCACTCGACACAATCAGGTAATCCCATTACATTAAGGAAACCAGCACAAGGATGACTATTTAGCAGAAAGCCTGGATTTTCCTATTAGCGTCTTTGTTTGATCGGGCGCTCTTTGAAGTACGTAGAGAGCGTTTTGTGATAGATTTTGGGTACAGCCTGAATCACTCGTTCAATGCCCTTCATGCAGTAAAAGTACAAACAAGAGCATCAAACTCACAAGACAAGTGGAGATCAAGTCTTTGATGCTAACAAAATCTTTATCAATCAAATTAAGACTGACTAGTATGGTTTAGTTGGTAAATGGGCCAAGATGGTGTATCGAACTTTGCAAATTAAAAGTGATTGTCAGTATAATAAATCAAAATCTGGATACAAGTTCAAGAGACTGGCTTGAGTACTTACCTACTTGTCCATCATCTAATACTTCAGAGACCCAAGATTTGTGAGGCATTGACTGGGGCAGGGGATGAATAAAAGCTGAGAGTGGGTTGCATCATGGGTGTAGGTTGTGGGGTGACCATTGCAAGGCACAAGAGCCGCTCATTGATGAACTTGGGATCTGGAGCGTGGAATTGGGTCTTTCATGGCTGTGAAGTGAGTTGGGCAAAAACAATTCTTGGTGAGTAACATGTTGCAAATGGTGAAGTCTTGCATTCATGTATGGTATATAAGTATCATCTTCCAAAGGGAAGTAGACTGCCATGGCCCAACAGTGACCTTGCCACTGCCGGATCCCCGTGGATGATTGCCCAACGTTCATCCCTATGCGCAAGACTCTGTGGTCTCCACGTGGTCTCTGCGCTGAAATATCACTCTAGAGCCTAAATCAGTGTTTGGCAGATTGTCTTGTTGGCGGATCTTGTCTGCTTGCTTGGAGATTGGTGCCTGTTAGTCCAGTTGCAAAGCATCAAGGGTGAATCATCTTCATGACGCAAGCAAGTCCATCAGCCATCCTGTTGCAAGCGGTAAGGAAGGGAGGATAGGAGATCAATTATACTGGGCAAAAACTCTTCTCTATCACCGTGTCCGTATCCGTGTAGCACGTCCACGTGCACACACCAAAGACTTTCAATACATACTTGAAAGACACATTAAAGAGGTCTCCACAATAGGCATGTCTTCCCTTTGTCAACTGGGACGTCGGCACTCAGTTGACCCCAACTGCTGACAAAGGATCCCACAAATTCTTTTGTCAAATTGTCATTCACAAAGGGTGCTCGGCACCGATCTCAGACTAAAGCCTACCAAACAGCTTTCTGTTTTTTTTCAAAACTCTCCGTGTGTGCACGTCGACGTGCTACAAGGATACCGACATGGTGTATCATGATCACCTCACAGTTTGGCCCAACAAGTGACAACTTTACCTGCATTTGGTGTGTCAATGGCATGCTGCTCAGTTTGTGATGACAGAAAGTTGGGAGAAGGATTCATCACAAAGTAGCCGGTAGGACTTTGGGTTCTGAGGTATTTTTGTTGAACATGTGATCAATAAATAATGGCAAGAAGTCATGGATCTGCACCATGTGCATGCAAGAAAGCTACAAATTGTAATCGTGAAGTGTCACAGTAAAGTTGATTGATTCACTGTATTTACAAACATGTAGTGAGAGTGTGACATGTAAGTGTAATTTGTTCAGACCACAAGTGAAGCAAATTAAATTGGAATTTGATGGGCTGAATGAAACTTTTGCTGAGCCTAGATTGCATTAACCATTGAGGATCGAACAAGCAAGAGAATATCATTTGCAAATTGAGATGATGAATGAAATCTTACCACCTTTTACCATCTCATCTCATCCTAATCTCATTCAATCTTCATCTTCTCAAAATCAACATCAATCATTCAAATCTGATACTA
Organism: Melampsora larici-populina 98AG31; assembly: GCF_000204055.1. Lineage (NCBI taxonomy): Eukaryota > Fungi > Basidiomycota > Pucciniomycetes > Pucciniales > Melampsoraceae > Melampsora > Melampsora laricis-populina. Next base: position 85,574 of record NW_006768805.1, read on the forward strand.
TTTCTACTAAACCAGTGATTCGATTCACACGTTCAACCAAAAAGAAACTCAAGTCAAACTCTTCTAATGAATCAGCTCAAGTCATCACTACTGTTCCTGGTGAAGGATGGTCTATACATAATGTGTTTCAAACTTTTGATCTCTCTTTTCATTTACAAACCGTATACTAATTCAAAAATTCCTATTCATAGGTCTCAAATCAAGCTATCCTGTCATCTCAAAAGCTTTCACCAAATCTTGTTCTATCAACACCTTGCGTGGCAGTCTCTTTACCAAAAGCTGAGGGATCAAACGAGCCAGCTGAATCTTCCTCAGTCAATCTGCAAATCAAATCGCGGGTTCGATATGTTTACGCTGCCGTTGCTTCAAGTCCTGCTCATCCATCCGGCCCTGTCAATGAAGGACGTACAGTTTGGGTGTGGATTGAAACTGAAGTTCGAGGCGGATATGGTGAAAGGATCACATCAAATGCTGAAAAGCAAGAGACAGATAGTCCAGCCAATATGATCAAAGAATTTGATTCAAGAGTCAAGATGATACATGTACTACCTCAAACTCATAATGCTCAGATTCAGAAACAGTCGGACTCGAAATCTACTGTCGCCGTTCGTGTGATGGTACTATTGGAGTCGGGCGATCTAGTTTTATGTGATCAAGATCTTTCAATTATCACGACTTGCCGAGCGTCTTCGTCTACAAAGGGCTCAACAAATCAACAATCATCACACGACTTACTCCGTATGCAAGCAGTGGTGGATTCCATCGAACAAGACGACTCGTCCACGACCCTCAAATCCATTCTAGGTCACAATACCAAACGTCCAGAATCTCTTGTACTGTATATCACTCGAGCTAAAGCTGTCATGCGTCAGGCGGCTGCCGAAGAACCCTCTCTGAACAGCCCAGCCACCAAAGGTCGTAGCAAGAAACGGAAATCTGGTCCAATCGCCAAGTCGGCACTGACACAAGTGATTCCTCAAGTATCACATTACTCCAGTCTAGATATCGATATGTATGAGATCGCACTGGATAACGTTCACGCAATTGGTCATCTAATATCTAAGCAAGATTTGTTTGATGTTGCTATCGGAGCTCATGGGTGGGTCACCATCTTAGGCAAGTCTTTGCTTTAACCTCTGTTCGTGTTTTGATCTGCTGGCTAATACTTGTCACTATTTTATCAGGTTACGATCAAATCTTAAGAAGCTCTCAATTGACAACTGACTCGCCAAACGATAAGCTCATCTCGGTCAAAACTCTTTCGCTCGATTCCCAGGTCAAATTTCCTCCTTTGGATCTTTCTCCATGTTTTGCTGGACTAGGGCCAGTCTCAAAAATCACACCACTTCCGACTCTGCAACCTCGGTATGCCGCCACACCGATGGTGATCCTGTTCATGTCCCACTCCGCAACCACCGAAGACCTAGTCCAATCTTGCCACTGCTTAATGATCGATCATTATCATCGGGCGGTTCTTTGTTCTCATCTATCACCTTGGCCTGGCTCTCAAACTCAAGAGTCATTTTCAACATCACCAAATGACACAAGTTACCCTCTCACAATATCATCAGAATTGGCGTCTATTCATAATCCTTCATATGTATATCTGGCTCAGTCTGGGAACGGTCGAAGATTGGTACAAGCCTTTCAACTTCCAAAATCATTTGCATCAGGACCTACTTGGGTAGATGTCCTTAACCCAGCGGTGGTCAAAGCTACCACCACTTGGATTAAATCACAACATTCATCTGGCGTTACCGCCATTTCATCAACAGTCTTACCTGATAAAAAAAGTATTCCAGATCTCTTGACGGCATCAGTCACAACTGTTGAATCTGACCTTCCGCCTGGTGATCTTCGTGATTTACAAATTACTGAATTATCAAACTTGGTTCAGCGACTAAACGAAGCATGGAACAAAACTCCTAATTCTAATGGAACATGGGATAAATCTACAGCTAGTGCTGCTGAAGCTGCTTGGCTAGAATGGGTGAAACACAAATCGAAGTGGGCCGCACAGGCAGCTATCGAGACTGCAAGTCATGATGATAAGCCCAAATCTTTGTCCAACGGAGTGGAACCGGTGGTGACATCTGGGCCCACGCAACTACAAGGAGAAACGTCTGAAGGTGGGAAATCTGCGAAGAGATCCTCACGTATTACAAAACCAATCCAAGTTTGTTAAATCGTCTTGAATCTCTGGTTGCTTTTCTTCATAACACTAATTTAGCTTTTTTGCTTTGGTATAAATTCAGTTCACATTACCAAAACCGTTTGTAGAAATCCTTATTAGAATGTGTTTGAATCGATTTATAATTCTTCCCAAAGAATCTTCTAAAGAAAATGATGGGATCGCTGAGATTACGAATTGGAAAAAAGAAATTTATCCTTCTAAGATTTTAACTAGTCTCTTAAGTATGTCACTTGTTGAAGATGATATGATTCCAGGAGGGTTTTTTTCAACTTTGAGAAGAACAAACGATTGGGTAAGCTCAAATGAATTGAATTCGATTTGATAAGAATTGGAAGATTCGGAAACTGACTTTTAATGAAACTTATTCTTCTTTTTTTGGGTTCAGTTTAATATTGGTTTATCGATTTCTAAATTACTTGATTTACATGAAGAACATTTAATTGGATCGATTCAAGAAGTTATTCAATTTGAATCTAAACTTCTTCAAACCAATGAACTTAATGGAACTGATAAAGTCTTCAACCACAGTCATTTAAAACCTTTATTAGCTAATATTATCTCACAGCCACTTTCTTCTCCTGCATTACGAAAGGCGTTGAGAGAAAAGTTATCGACTGAAGAAGTTGCTATTGTTTTGGATGTTTTGAATGAATGGATTGTTTGGTGGGCTCCTAATGAATTGGAAAATCAACGAGTTGAAGATGAGGTTACGGGTAATCAGGTCGCTATGAATAATGCGAAGAATATAGATCCGGACAAAATGCAACCATCATCACCTAGTAAGAAATTGACAAAGGGGAGACCTAAGATTAAAAAAGTGGATGGAGTGATTATTCCAGCTTTAGATTATGTTAGTTCACAAGTTCTTTGTTTATCTCTGATACATCTCCATCAGACATTTCTTCCCTTAACTGATGAACGTGTTCTTGTGAATGTGCTTTTTTAGATCATCAATTTCGTGACATGTTGTTTAGATTCACATTTTGTTGGATTAATTCAATTTTCTAAATCGATTGAAACCTTAAGATCGATTCAAAGTTATATTTCCAATGAATTAGAAACCATTAAAAGTTTACAAAATTTAAATTTAACCATCAATCAAGTCAATCAAATGTTTAAAACCCAAGAAGCTTTAAAGATTAAGAAAAGAAGAGAAATCAGACAAGAGAAGAAGAATGCTAAAACGAAAGCAAAAGGAAAAGGAAAAGGAAAAGGAAAAGTGGAAAAGACTAAAGAAGAAAAGAAGAGTAGAAGAGAAGAATTATGGGAAGCTAATTTAGCTGTTGGTGAATATTCAGTTGAATCATTTGTTTTTTAAATCTAAAGAAGAAGAAGAAAAAAAAAACTTGAGTTTTTTTTCATTATACCTTTAAAACCACTAGAAAGAACAAACAGAAATGGATTGGTTATATACAATTTATACTTAGATTTTGATAAGTAACAAGGATTTGGATGAGATATCTCTTTTTTCTTTGATGTTTGAAAGTTTGAACTCTTGGATTTAGATTTGGATTGGCTTTGTCTTGGATTTTTTGGTATACATACAATACAACAAGAAGTTTATAAATTCAAATTGAAAGAGATTTTTTGATTATATGGATGGGAGTTGTATACATATCATTTTGAAGTCTAGTGATGATAATCACAAATCTGGAAAGACTCCTTTGGGTAAGGTATTTTGAGACAATCAACTTCAAGATTTCGTCGAATTTTTACTATGTGGCCTAGCTTATTAAATATGGTATTGAGTTGAATGATCATGTCTTAATTAATAAGTACACACCATCAGAATGCTTGAAATTGAATGATGAAGTATTCAACTTTTTTGTCTTGAGTTGCTGCATACTCGGTGGGCCGGGCTGTGAGATCGACAGGACATCAGATTAGACCTGATCAGACCCCAAAATCTTTCATCGCGAGCTTTCAAAATAACAGGTGTGTACACTGCGGCAATGGCCCCCAACTGCCCTTGCACCCTCTCCCACCCCTTTTCAACCCACCCAATCATCTCTCCATCCAGCCAGTCGGCTCACATCAGATTTTTATCATCATCCCAAACATTCTGCTACTTCTCAGGCCACCCCTCCCAGCTTAACGACGTCGAACAAACTATTTCCAGCTCTTTCGCCCTTGATGTTGACTCATGTCTGCTTGGCGTCATCAAGCTGGGAGGGGTGGCCTGAGGTGTAGCAGGATATTTGGAATGATGATAAAAATTCTTATCAACCCACAATCCGTAGCTTTTCACTCAACGAATATCGGCGTTGAGCAAACTACTCCGATCTAACATCCTGATGAAGCTTGATGTGAGTTGAAATTTTATCGTACGGTCTCCTTTGAGCAAAACTTCTTGGTTTTCTTTCCTCAGGTGATGAAGGTAGAATAAGTAATGAAAGAGTACACATCTTCCGTGGTAGATACCACATTGCTGTCATTCATAATATTTCTCGTCCGTTTGGATACTTAATGCTGATCGTCACAGCCAACTTGTTGAGACATCTGAACCATATACAGTGATGACACCTTTACTAGGCAAACCAGAGAGATGGTTGAGAAAATGCCAGAGAGATGTCTGATTCTACATGAATCAAAAGAACATGCACCAGTTGAGAGACGGTAAATATGAAGCATTGTGGTTGTAATAAGAGAAAGACAGCATAAGTAAAGAGAGGTGCAACTGTATAACTTCAAGCCAAAATAAGGTGAAGGATCTCTGAGGTGATTACAATCATGGGATTCGGAACACTGATCAAATCAATCCTTACTCAATCCAAGTCTACATGAATTATTGGAAAGCCCCCTTCAGTCTTGACTGTTTTCGCAGCCGTAGATCGGACGAACATGCGTATTGACACCTTTCCCTATTTGTTAGTGAATGCGAATCGGAGTCTTGTAAATAGATTTTTTTAAAACTTGAGCACCCTGACTGTCTTTACTGCTAGGAAAACCACAATAGTATTGTTCTTGGATTATTTTGCGCGAGACATCGCTTTGGAGTAAAACATCACGGAATTGGAAAATGTGATGAAACCCTTATCTTGTTTCTTCACTAAAGGTTGTTTTTGGTCTTTGCATCCAACTGTTTTATAGATTCAATCTTTATTTTATCTTCTTACAGCCTCAGAGGACTTACATGAGACTCTTTTCAAGCTTAGATTGACTACAAAAGACCGTATATAATTTGCATCATTGTTTTACTTATCCAGATTTGTATGCGGGGTAGAATTACCATGTGGTGTTTTTGAAGTGAGGCAAACCTTTCACCTTTTTCCTAGTTTATCTACATTCAAAAGCCTGCGTTTGCTAAAAGTTCAAGTTTGTTCCTTTGTAGTATCTATATGCCTGGATAACTCAAGATGGGATGGGTAAGATGCCGATAGACATGAAATTCTTTTGTCATATTTGCTCTAGTTTTGAAGGTCTTTGGAATGGGTTTGTTTTTGTAGGATGACTTTTGGACAAATCCGTCGATCAAGAAGATGGATTAATTCTAGATCCGATGGTGTATGTAAACCAGAGCAATGGTTATGGAGAATTACCTTAAGGGGGACCCTAGTGATGAATTAAACCTTGAAGATTTTCAAACTTTTACTTTCTCAATTTCCTTTTTTGAGTTTGAGTTTCTCCTTATAAATCTTTCACTTCGTTCTTCTGGTCAGTCACATCTTTTTCGCCCTCTTGTTCACCATCTACCAAACCTCATCCATCCTTTCAACCTCATTCGATTTACCTACTCATATCATCTTCACATCCTTTAACAAACTCACAGAAATCTATCCTATTTCATCATGGTTGTATTAGTCACGTAAGTCTTCTGATCGTTAATTATAAGAGATATCGAATTCAACTCGTTACCGTTCCGAGTGTGTCGGGACTGACTTTGCGTGCTTTGACATCATCGATCACTGATATTCTTTCGCGTTGACCAAACTCGATCTGATCTTACAGATCAGACAATGAAGAATTCAAAGTCGACCGGGAAGTCGCGATCCGTAGTGTTTTGATCAAAAACATGATTGAGGGTAAGATCATCACTCTGCCCTTTAGCCCTCCATTCCAACTTATCGATCAAACAAACCATTTCACTAACTCATCACGTAATCGATAGATGTTGGAGAATCGGACAACCCCATTCCTCTACCCAACGTATCCGCTAGCGTACTCAAGAAGGTCATTGAGTGGTGCGAACATCACAAAAAGGACCCCGAGCCTTCTGCCGAAGACCCAGACGATGCCCGAAAGCGAGCTACCGAGATCGGTGAATGGGACACCAAATGTAAGAGCTTTTTCTACTTGAAATGTGAAATCGATTCCTGACTAAAAACATTTGATTTTCGTACCCTTCCTCCAGTCATTGCTGTTGACCAAGAGATGCTCTTTGAGATCATCTTGGCGGCCAACTACTTGGACATCAAACCTCTTTTGTTCGTGAAGTTTATCCTTACTGCACCTGCTCTCGCACTTTTATCCTGTTCTGATCGCTAACTTATTGGAAACTTCTTGTAGAGATGTCGGTTGCAAATCTGTTGCCAACATGATCAAAGGCAAGCAGCCTGAGGAGATCCGTAAACTGTTCAACATTGTGAGCATGAGCTGCATTGCATCCGTTATCTTCTTTCAGTTCAACTTCTTTGACACCCTATTGACATCATTCCGTTTGTGTCTTCGTAGGTGAATGACTTCACCCCTGAGGAAGAGGCACAAATCAAAAAGGAAAACGAATGGGCAGAGGCAAGTTCTTTTTGCTCATTTGAACTTGAAAAGTATCTCAACGACATCAGCTGACTTATCCATAATTTGCCTCCTCCAGGATCGTTAAAGGGCTGTCTTTGTAAAGAAATGTTTCTAGTATAACACCATCTTATCCTCCAATCTCGTTTACAAGAAAAATATGTAACTTCCATACTGTCTAGTGCCTCTATTTTTCAGTATGTGGCGGAGCTGCATTCACAAAACGCGTTCTCTGCTTCTTCACGCCTCTGTTGGAAATCAACAGCGGTTCGTGTGTACAATATCCAATTTACCGTCATCCTTCAGAGTTCAAGCTCAGATCAAACATGAGTTGTTGGTTTTGACCTCCTCGAAGCCCCTCAAAAGACCCTTGCCAAGCTTGCCCCTTGATGAACATGAGATGAATCAATTTGACGATGTGCAAAAGAGTTCATCAAGAAGATGTATATACCAGATTACAGAAGCAGGATAATCAAGCAAGATGAAACTTTGAAAGCAAAATAGATAATGGAAGCTTGAGCGAATCATAAAGGTGTGATACCATGAGTGAAAAAGAGCTAGTATGCTTCTTGTGAGGTGACGCACACTTGATAGAGCTAATTATAGAGTGAAATCTTGCTATGATTTAGGGCCCGTTTGGTTGCCTGAGATTATCGTGTACTACAGTAAAAGTACACTGCATTATTGGACCTGAAAATGCAGTAAAAGTTGCAACTCACAAGTAATCGCGAGATGAGAGGTAATGAGTGGTTTCCAGGGATAATCGTTTGGTATTTCAATGCCAAAATTGATTCCAATTCGGACATTGGTTGGTAAACAACCATGTCCGATTATTTATCTCCAACTGCCTCCATTGATAGTTTGGATTCCATCCTCACGATCCGCACTGAAGATTTATTTGAATCCAATAATAATGAAGACGCTCTCCGAGAACAAGGTGAGAATCACATCATTCTAGCTCGAGAACTCCTCGCCGCGGAGCTAGCCCCAAACGTTCCCTGCCGTACTTCTCGCCTCAGAGGTCACGAGTACGCTAAAGAGGTGTTTGAGGGTAGTCCGGTTCGATTCCACGAGGTCTGTCGCATGGACAAGACCACGTTCATCGCTCTGATGGATGTTCTAGATGAAAATCTCACCTCTTCGATTCACATCGATACACGAGAACAGGTCATGATGTTCTTATATACAATTGGGAATCATGCCTCAAATCGAATGACCTCCGAGAGGTTCCAACATTCGAAAGAAACTACGAGCCGCTATTTTCATATTGTGGCACATGCATTAGAGCGCATCTCGGATAGATTTATCCGTCAGCCTGGTCCCCAAACTCCTTGTCCACCCGAAATCGCCACAAACTCCAAGCGCTATCCTTGGTTTGAGCACTGTATAGGTGCCATTGATGGCACCCACATCGGGGCCGTTGTTCGAAACGACGAACGTGAACTTTACCGAAATAGGAAAGGGTTCTTGAGCCAGAACGTACTGGCTGGGTGTTCATTCAATTTGATGTTCACCTTCGTTCTGGCTGGTTTCAAGGGATCTGCTGCCGATGCCAGAGTCTTGGAGGTGGCTCGGCAGCAGGGTAGATTCGTAGTACCTCCAGGTAAGTGAGGAAGATTCTTGCTCCATCTGATCTTATTCACATGCTGACCATTGTTTTTTTTCTTCTTTCTTTTCAAGGCCGATTCTACCTGGTTGATGCAGGTTATGCAAATGAGCCGGGCTTTCTAGCCCCTTACCGTGGTGTTCGATATCACCTACGAGAGTGGGCCCAAGGAAACGCTGGGCCCAGAGACTACAAGGAGCTATTCAATTTAAGGCATTCGAGTTTGAGAAATGCAATTGAACGGATTTTTGGGGTGATTAAAAAAGATTTGAGATGCTTACCAACATGCATTCATTCTCAATTGAATTGCAGTCCACTTTAGTTATTGCAATGTGTGTATTGCATAATATTATAGTCAAGAAAGGCGGCGCCGATTTCTTTATGGACGATGATGAAGAAGAGCCTCAGAATTGGCCAAATGAAATTGATGCTTATAGAGTCGCATCCGCTGGTCTTCGTACACAAGCTGCCGACAATAGAGATCGGATGGCGATGTCTATGTGGGATGCTTACGTTGCTCACCCTCGCTATCAAGCTTAATATCTTAGAATTAAAACACTATTTAAATCAACAAGTCTTTTTTATTTCATGTTTAAACCAGTAAGCAGGCTACAAAAGTGTATTTCATTCGGACAAACACTACACCAAAGTGCATCTTTTCCCGGGGGTAAAGAAAAGTACTGCGCGCATAGAAAAGTATGGTTTCTCTACTTTTCTATACCCATACTCAATCCTCTGTACAGTATTTACATATTCTATACTTTCATATACTCTATACAAATAGTTTTGATATGCAGCCAAACTCTTCCTCATCAGATGCTTTAGGGTGAATCTCTAGAGTGAGCAACCGTAAAGGCTGCACTCATGATGCAAATATATACACCAACCTTTTTTATAAGAGACCAACGCTTTCACGGTGCCGTCACATATTACAATCTCCATCATATGTTCAATGAATCCTCACTGCACGCACCCCTATTTGCTATTTCCCCTTCCATCCCTTAAAAATGTCTTCTTGGTTATATCAGTTTATGCAATAGCGCTCTTTCGAATTGTTTTGTTCACATTCACAGATTGAGTTAATTCAATTCAAATGATCTTTTACTTTCTTGAGCTTTCTTGGATCTATGCCACCTCGAGATCGAAGTTCTCTCTGATCAGCGCCTGTGGCCGCCACAATCTCGGTGACAATTTCACTCATGAGCGGCATTTAGATACGACGTATGTGGATCTTCAAACAGCCGACTGTTGTACTAGGTTTTCTCATTTCTTCCCATCTAACGTGCTGTGACTATAAGGAGCTAAACTCCAGCGAATTAACGTTTCGTGTTTCATCTCCCCGTTTCCTTCAGAGCTTCCAGCGCAATAAAAATCAACTATCCACCGCCACGATGCTTTCCCCAAAAAAGAAGAATCGACAGACTCGAAGGTATGTCTGTACCTGCCAAGTATACGAATGCGCTTCTGGTCGGTTCGTAGACGCCAACGGAATACAATGTCGCGGTGTTGAACTAAGTCCTGAGGCATTTGAAGCCCATCAACGTGCACAACTACGACATCAAGCCCAGGAGATTTCCACAAAGTCAAAGAAAACAACGCATCTCTCTCTATCTGCTTCTCAAACCGGTGCTGCAAGTGAGCAAGATCTGATATCGCAGCTTGAACAAGTTGTCCTCAGTCCGAATCAGGCCTCAAGATCATCTGATAGTACTAGTACACCCAGTGGTTTATCACGTAATGAATTCCCTATCTCAGAAAGGGCAAGACTTTTGGAATCACGAGCAGATGGTCTTGCATCAACTTCCGATCCACCCGCTGTACAGAACGACAATACCTCCGAAGACTGCCTTGCTATGATTCGAGCCCGGGAAGCTGGAATTCAACCTTATAGCTGTGGTTAGTCACTTCATAATCCTTCTTTAGATTTGTTAATCATAAAGTCCTAACTAACTCTATTGATATAGCCCGATTCTTTACCTTCAATCTGAAGCTTATTAATCCATTACATCTGCATGTCGTTCTGGCGGCAGCTCTCATGAACGTATATAGCCACGTCTCCATGAAGGGTACTTCTTGGCTTCTGGACGTACAAAGAACCGATATCGAGCTCTCGTTGACACATGGACTGAGGCCAACTTCGTCACCAGCTGAACTTCTCCCGTACGACAACGAAATTATACGTCGTCTCCCTCGGACAATCTCTACAGTTTTTGAATGGCTTCACATTGATCCTAGTCTCACCTACATGAATTGTTGTTCTTCATGCTTTGCTCTGTACCCGATTGAGAGCGCTCCACCTACATGCAATCACCGACTTTCCAGCATTCCCGGTGGTCCACCCGAGACCATGGATCTTGACTCCGAGTCTTTTGCCACGCCACGCAATGAGTATACTCCGGATTTTACTGAGCGTCTCTGCGGTGAAGTTCTATTACGGTCTTCCAGGGGGCGTCAAAAACCTGTTCGACGTTATGCCTTCCAGAGTTTTCCGGACTGGATTGCCCGCTTTCTATCGCGTCCTGATGTAGAATCGTGGCTTGATGAATCTTTAGAAGAGTCTTCGAAGGACTTTACTGCTAACAATCCTATACAAGATATACATCAATCCAAGATATGGAAGGATTTCCGCGGCCCAGATGGAGAACAATTTACATCTAAAAGTGGAAACCTTACCTTTGGAATGTTTGTCGACGGGATAAATCCGTTTGGAAACAAACAGAGCGGCCGACATGTATCAATCACTTTTATTGTATTGGTATGTCTTACACTGCCATTTCGAATGCGCTATCGACCGGAAAACCTATTTTTAGTTGGCATTGTTCCGGGCCCACGCGAGCCATCTCTGGAACAAATGAACTGGGTGCTACGTCCAGTGGTTTCTCAGCTTCAAAGTCTATGGAACCCTGGCTTGCTTCTGTCGCAAACTCACCAGCACAAGAATGGACGGCTCATTAGAGCTGCCTTGCTCCCTTTCCTGGCAGATATCCCTGCATTGCGACGATCCCTTGGTTTTCCAAGCGCAACTGCAAGATATTTCTGCTCGATGTGTCTCTTGACCAAGGATCAAGCAAAAAACTTCGATCAGTCAACTTGGCCTTTACGATCGACTTGTCAACACAAAATCTGGGCTTATCAAGCACGAGATGCTCAAACAGTGCAGGAGCGAGAACACATTTTCAAAACTCATGGGGTTCGCTACTCTGTTTTAGTAGATCTTGAGTATTGGGACGTTATTCACTTCCACGTAGTCGATTCAATGCATAACCTATTACTTGGCCTATGTGCCTGGCATTGTCGGAGATTTTGGGCTATGAAAGAAACCGTAAATGAAGAAGACAATATGCCGACAATCAGTACTTCTGAATTATTGAACCTCCTTTCTGAGCATTCAAATCCTTCCCCAGCTGAACAGACACAAATAGATCCGGGTGTTGCATTAGAAAATGAAGATGATAACCGAAGTAATTTCTCGCTTCCAGACGATACAGATTCGAGTGATGAAGATTTCAGTCCTCTCGGTGAAGGTTGGAGTGGTAAATGGGAACCGCCACCAGTTGACCAGATAGTGTTTGATTCATCTATGCTGGCAGAAATCAATTCATTGCTTCCGCGCATTAATATCCCAAGCTGGATCAAGCGTGCGATACCTGTTCTCGGCAAAGCATCATTTGGTAAATTGAAAGCCGATGAATGGCGAAACCTGTTCACCATTCAATTACCTCTGATACTGATCCCGATGTGGTATGGACATGATGAAGTCAAGAATTCACTTCTCAAGAACTTTTGTCACTTAGTGTCACTAGTTAATCTAGCACTCAAGCGAGTAATGACATCAGAAATAATCTCATCATACCGCCATCACATCCGCCAATACCTAGAGAGCTCGATTGTTCTCTTTGATCACTGTCAACCAACATGCAACCATCATCTAGCAATGCATCTTGCCAACTGCCTTGCAAACTTTGGCCCAGTGCGCTCCTGGTGGTCGTTCCCTTTTGAAAGGTTGATGGGAGACATTCTCAAGTCTTGTCACAATAATCATCTGGGTGAGTCTATCCATCACACATTTTTTTACTTCTGCTGACTTTCCTTCTAAAAAACAAACGAGCAGGCGAACTTGAAATTACCTTCATGAAGAGTTTCAACCGTGCGGGCAATATTGCTTCAATACTCGAGAATGAAAATCTTCCTGAGGCTCTCAAGCCGTATGTTTCTCGGTTGAAGGCATTATATGAACCAGAAGAAAGCCTCGGACGACGTGTCTCAAACTCCAAGATGGAAATGATTGAACCTGAAATCTTGGATTTATTGACTACGCGCTTGAATTCACAAGCACAGGAAGATTGTACGTGGGTAACACCAGAAAAGTGGGCATCAATGTCCAAGCAAAGCTCTCTCGGAATTGCCCCGGTGTCAGCTCGAGCTATGTTTTACAATCAAGTCAGGCACTTGGATGTGAAGTTCTCGACATTCAAGGAAAGCCGTAAGGATAGTTTTATCTTATTTAAGTCATTACACAAAGGTCACCGCTGTTTTGGGCAGATTCAGAAGATATTGGTACATCGTCGAAATCCAGAACGAAACAAGAACATCAAGGACACATGGCTACATGTACATTTGTTTCGTCAGCTATCTCCTAATCAATACAACCCTTTCGCCAAAATCAATGAACCAAATGTGCAAGTAGAGTTATGATTATGGGAAACGCCTGAAAGCGTACTCGTGAGGTTGGATGAAGTCATTGCACATTGTGCATGGATGATGTATAGTCCAGCTTCAATCCACAAGAGTTTAAAGGTTTCAACAGTGGCTCTTTTATCTATGGAGCGGTAACGAGACTTTTATGGCTCGTCTCATTTTCCTGTTTAGCTATTTGTGTATATATCGAAATTCAGCTTTGTAATATCTTGGAGATGAAGCTGTTTGGATATGATATTCTTGTTTCTCTAGTGCTCTCATTTCCAAACCTGAAGTTGTAAGATCATCAACTAAACTTGTTGATTTTAGCCTAGATGGATTCATATTTATGTTCTTCACTTTGTCCATTCTGTTTTCAATGTTGAATTGCCTGGGACGAAGTGAAGAGCCTCAAGTTTTTTCCGCGACATCACGAATTGTTTGATATTGTTCCAATTCAAACTACCCGTTTGCATATGTTGTTTGCGGATAAAAGACGTATGCAATTATTGATCGCCTTGGAACTAAGTCCCCCAAAGACTTAAATGTGTCTTGATGTTGATACAGTTCATAACATTGTCAGAGAGCTTCAATAACACTCTCATCTAAGAAATCGATGCTGCCGTTCAAGTTGTGCAACTTTTGATCATAACAAAACCCTCACAAGTACCATATGGATCTCTACTAATTGGTCTATACATTCGAGCATAAGAGATGGATTTTGTCAATCTGGTGACCATTGTACACAAAATGAGCTTGTTGAACGACCCGTGAAACTTTCAAAACTCGTTTACAAGAAAGTGAGTTAGATACAAATGAAATTGACTTGAGGCTTCAAATGTAAGCATACAAATTGATCCGAGTGTACACTAAAATCAGATTACGGATTAGAAAAAAAGGAATACCTCCAACGTCTTCATGATATGCTATATCATTTGAGAGACTCGACAATTGGTAACTTTGACAGGATAGGTGTGCGATCAATTTCCAGCGCGGACTTCTCCAATGGGGTTAAAGTCGCAAGATATTGTGATGAATAGCAGTCGATGGGAAGTCCAGAGGGTGCAGGATCTTCTGAGATTATTGGATTTGAGCATCGAATTCGAGGTCGTGAAGGGCGGCCGTTGTTTGGACTGCTAGAGTTTTCTGGGGGCGACTTTCTTGGCTTCAGATTACTATCGTCTATCCTAGCTTTGTACTCGTCCAAAAGGATTAAGGTATTGGTAAGTTCTACGCTACGCCACATCAACTTGTGGATGTGACATGTTGATTCATTGTTTTCGGTATTAACACAGGTTTCATGATCTGTCTCATCTTCACTACAAGCGGCTTGGAGAATGGTCGTAAGGGGCCACAATGGAGGTTTTGAGAGTACCACCCGCTCACGTAGCTTCTTCAACTGTTGAAGAGTTCATTCAGTCAGATGAATTACATTGAAAGGGGTCTATGAAGTGTGATAGGACGTACATATCTGTGTCAAGCACGTCGCCGGACGGCACTGGCGGCACGCTTCCTTCGAGTCTCATCCCACACTTGTTGCTTATGCCTGAAGGGAGTTGAAATTTCAGACATGAAGCATTGAGAGAAAAGTGGTGCCAATAATTGAGACAGAACATAGACGCACCCTTTTGTTAGAGATCGGACACGTGTAATCAAAGTTGTCCTGAGGACTGGTATGTTTTCTTCATCGAGTAACACCCCACTATATTCGTTGCACTCAGCTAGTTTGATGAAGATTCGAAATGCTAAATCCCACAGCCATTTGTTCTTGCTTGCATTTGGGGACTTGTCAAAGTCGGGACGGAAACTTGATACTCCAACGGCTTGCATCATGGTCCACATGACTGCCAGCTGCTGGGGTGTAGCTTTCGGATGTCCCGGTCCGTTGGTGTAAGGAAAATGGGGATCGGATGTAGTCGAAGCCTGTCCTGAGGGCACCAGACAAGGATCAAGCGTGTCAAGGTTAGTATCAAACTTCCATGCCTGCCTATCAGCTTCAGTTGCCGCAGCAGGTAAGCCGCCCTCGCTCGGCCTACGCCCCAAAAGAGTGTCGATATGATGTCGCATCCATGACTACATGGCTCACGTCAGCTAGTTATATCCCCTCGGATTTGAATCGAAGACTCACTGCACATCTTCCTCCACGGATTTTTTTGGGGGGTGGCGGGCTTGGTTTTACATCAGTAAGGGTGTTCACAACCTGCGAAAGAACCTTCAGTTCTTGGACGACAAGGTCAAGTCGGTGGTTTGTTTCGTCTAGTGAGTGTTTGACTTGATCTGATGGTTTCATGCGCAAAGATCAGTACTCGACTGAGGTAGGCTAATCTCAACGCACCAAATACTAGGACTTACAAAATTTGGTTCGCCATTCGGGGTCGTTGTTGGATTTCTCGCTAGGAATCGAGTCACGAGCAGGGGAGTCGTCGAAATCAGGAGCAGAGCTCATTGCGGCTGGTGAAGATGGCATGTGTGTACAGGGTGGTGTGGATGCGCGGCGTCTGTCTTGTCGTTTTCTAGTAGGCTGGGGTCCAGGAGATTGATTGTCCTCATCTGATTGAATCATGAGTTCATCAGAAAAACTACTTGTACGACTATTGTTGTCTTCATTCAGAGACGAGTCATCATCTGATACGTCCATTTGCTTTTGTATTTTGGGGCGTGGCCGAAGCGTGGGGGTAAGGTGTTTGCAAGTCCGACGGGATTTGCGAGTGGAGGTCGAGGAAGGTTCAGATAATTCCTGCTGCTCCAAACTTGCAAGATCGGTCTGAGCTGTGTCTTCTTCAGGGGCGGGTTCTGCTGATGTACCAACTTTGCGGTGTGAATATGCATCAGCACCCTGCAACACTTATGTAAACACGCAGAAACACTCACCTGACTCCGCTGTTTTTTCCTGCTGAATCGATTCTGGTAAGATAAAAGGTACGAATTAGTTTAAAATTTCTCAAGGATGTAAAATACAAAGATGAAGGAACACACTTGTTTGTGATTTTGGTTGCGGCACCTCAAATGAAACATGAGGAGAGATTTCTCGACTTTTCCCCTTCCTTGCTCCTTTTCGGATTGCCGCTTTTAATTGAAGTTCTGGTGTCAGCTGCTACCCTTGCCGTTGTAATGCAGGATTTCTCAACACATAGCGCTTACATTTAAGTGGGTTCGTGTCTTGCACACTCGTAGACGTGTTTGGTGGGGGAAGATCAGATGTGCTGGTATCCTTCTTTTGTTTACCTTTTCGCTTGTTCTGCTTGGGATGTATCAGCTGGGATTTGGGGTGGTTCAAGACTTGTTCAGGCGATGTTGAACGTTGATCAGGAGTTTCCGCGGGTTGTATACGTGCTGGTTCATCTGGGCCAAGAAGATTGCAGTTAGTTCCAAGTAGAATTCGACATTCAATTCAGTATCGTGATCTAGGTGATTACCTTTTTGGCTACCGAGAACCTCACTTGATTGACTTGCAGGTTGTAAAGATTGGATGGCGTTATGAGATTCTGGAATAATCATAAGAACAAGTTTGAAATGTCAGTCCGTGTTGCTCTGATGATGAAAAGAGTCCCAAACCTTCGAGCGTCGGAGGCGATTGAGATCGTGGTTTTGGAAGTGTGAATCGAAACAAATGCCTGGGGATGACGACTGCCCAAATTATATCATGCTGTCAGCTAGGAACTCGTGTATTGATTCAAGAAAAAACGTACTTAGATCCCAATACTCGTCACACATGGCCACAAGTGTATCCTTATCAAGACCTCGGCCATTCAAGCCAACATGTTCAATCATATTTATCAATTCTGATGTCTCATGAAGATTGAAATCATGATTCGGCGATGCTGGTGGATCGTTGTGAACTACTGAAGCCTCCTGAGTATCGGAAATTTGGGCCAGGGAACTTGCATCTTGAGTGCTTTTGCTGGTCTTGTTCGAGTTCAGCTTGGACCGAGTGTTGTGACCCGAAGGAATCCTGGAGGCTGAGGGGTCTACCCTAGGCTTTTTAGTTTTTGTGTATTTGTCAAGGAGCTCGATCAATCGGACACAACTCGTCTTTGGTCCAACCGGGACACCGACGTCGTCTAGACGCTGGGATATGTCTTGTTCCAGCCCAAGTTGCTGCGCTCCTTATATCAATGGAAGGATTGTATAATCCAAAATAGTTTAGACGCAACATAAAAAAACGGGAAGGAAGATTGGATGAAGACAGGGAACATGTCTTACCGGTATCTGAACCTGCAGATGGATTTTTACGCTTCCTGGATGTTTTAGACCCTGTGGCGACGATATCTTGTAATGTAGAGTCTTCGGAAAGTGGTTGTGGATCTGATGTAGCTGATTTCTGACCTTTACATTGGCCTCGCAAGACTCGAGAGGAAGGGATTGATCCTGAAGACATTGCAAATCTAAGACAAAGATCTAAATAATGAATAATTGGGAGCTGTTTGATCACTTAAATGGAGAATCAGATAGTCCGGATTGTGAGCTTGATAAAACAACAAAAGGATGCTGTGATCAAACTACATACATATCTATTTCTTCATTGGATTGTGTTCGCGCAGTTCATTCAAACTATTGAGATACATGCGGTGACAAATAAAAGATACTGATCATCATCAGCTCACCTCAAATGATTACAAAGGTTTACCAAGGCAATGATCTGGGGCCGTATGAATGAATCCTACTCCTCAAATTTCTTTCATTTTACTGACAACTCAGCAGAAACAAATGCATACCTCTCAAAGAAACTAATAGGTTGACATGGTGATCCCCGTGCTTATGTTCTATAGTGAATCGCCGCTCAGCATTCTCTTACTTACATAATTAGGAGGACAACAAAAAAGCAAGATGATAAAAATGGGCAAACCACGTTGATGTGTCAGTCACAATAAATTCAAGTGATACCCCTCAGAAAAATCAAAAGGTTGGCATGAAGATTCCCGTGTATACTATCCACCTTTTTCTATAGTGAATGGCCCCTCGGCATTTTCCTAGTTACAATTATATAATTGGGACAAACAAAAACAAAGACCTTTTATTTTACCCCCACTTGCTTATAATTCGATGACTGTTACGACACCAGCTAAGATTGACGTGTATACCGTGTATTTGGAGTCAAGTATACAGTATACAAAATGTCATCCAGACAACATATCAGTTGCATCTTCTTCAGTCTTGAGTTATCTTCGTTATATTGAACGAGATCAACCAAGAAGCAGAGACCTTCACTGCTTGGCCGCCTTTGTTTACTTGGATGAGCCTGTTTGTGATTGACATATCTCGCTCTCATCTCACTCTCCTTCAAAACCGGAGTCTTGGTGCATCAACCTCTGTGCTTAAATAGACTACTGACCCAGCCACCCTTTAAGCATCACCTCCAGCGATTTCTGTCTCATGGTCCCATTAATCTTGATCAACAATTTGTACTTTACCGTTGTATAAGTACCTTTGATTTTCAAAGGTACAATCATAATCTTGATTTGTGAATAAGCCACCAATTGACTGTGTTTTTCTGCTTCTAGCTCCAGTTACGTCTGATCTATCACAAAGTCTCTGTTCTCTTCAATCAAATAACTCTTCTTATAATTCAAAGGTACGCACTATCTGATGTCAAACTCTTGATTCTATGTTGAGATAATCTCATCAGGTTTTTCCTTAGGACCCTTGTCGATTCCGCTTTGGATCTTTTTCATTCAACTTACATACAATCAGTCCGCCTGATCATGACCAAGTCGAAGAAGGGTAAGGGCGCCAAAACCGCTAGTCAACCAAACTCTGCTACCGAGGCCAATCCGGAACATGCAACTATATCGCCTTCAGCTCCGCCTGGAAGACCTTCAACAAGCGCGCCGACGAAAGAGGAACCAGGAACAGCACCAGGAGGGCCAACATTGCGTTCACCATTGGCGTTCCTTCCTTCATTCAATGCTTTTCAAGCCATGCCGCCGGAATCCACAACTGCCAACTGGATGAAAGTTCAAACTTTAGATGACGATCTCAAGGTCTTTCTACAACCAAACATAACCAAATCCTCAAAGGGCATCACTAGCCTTAAGCTTTATCGCATCTTGGTTCACTTCAACCCCAAAACTTCTTCGCGACCCAGTAATCTCAAAGATCTTCTCTGGAGCAAATATGTCACGGATGTTGCTCCCCTCCTGAAGCCTCACATTTTGCCTGAACCTGCTGCCTCCATGGAAACCAAATCATCATCTCACGACTTTGATCCTCTCAGCCGCAAGACCACTCGCAAACAGCTCACCGAGGCCGTACATTCAGTCAACCGCCAATTTGTCATTCCATCCAATTCTCCGCGTGATTGCTTATTAGTCTTATATAAGGTATTTGTTGACAAAGATTTGTTCCTCCCCTGGCTCACCGATTTTATCAAGTCTCCCAAGGTTGTTCAACCAGAAAGGGTTCATACATTATCTATGGAGGAGCTTCGTATGACTTTGCAAGAACAAGCACCGCATGTATTTATACACTTGGGTCCAATGACCTTAAGTGTTCTCATCAATATTTACATCAAGTTTGTCTGTGATGAACCAGTGGGTGATGACGTGCTTGTGAAAGGGTTTCACTACTCCCTCTTTCGTCAACATGAGGAGTGATATCCTGATATACTATTGGTAAGTTGATTTTCGTGATGGTTTGACAATCATTTCCGATGTTGATCCTAACTTTCTCACCGCCTCACCCCCTTTTAGTGACAGTATCAAGCCTCGACCAAGACTGGATCTTTTGGAAACTGTCTACAAATTGCTTACCGTCTAAGAATATTTCCCATCTTGCTTGTCTCCTCAGCATTCATGTTGGGTCTTTTATGCTGTGGTCTATTTTTTTGTATCGTCACTCAATTTGATTGTACTTCTTCAATGTTGTGGTCTCATCTTTGTGTCACCCGTCTTCAAAATGTCGCTGCTTGCTTAAATAGAGATCAACAGCGATCACAGATGAGTTCGTCTTCAAAAGAGGAGCTATACAGCTTCATCCCAGACGGGATATAGCATTATCATCATATACCTATGTGCTCACAATCATACCAACAGCAGAGTTTCATCACACATGTAAAAATATTTATACAACTTCATCTTGGGCAACACGATGTAGCATGATAATTACACAATCATGATAATAAAAACCACCCCCTTTTAAAATACTTGATCAAGTTAGATACGCTCGTGTGATACATGCACTTTGCAGCAGAAGTCTATAGCAAATTCAATAGCAATATATTCTCTACGACCAACATGAATGAATATCACATGTTAAACCTGTATCAGGATGGGTTGGAACTCGACTGTTCTTAGAAAAACAGCAAGAATCATGTTATCAGACCGTATCTAAGAGGAATTTCAGAGTCAAAACTGACCTGAGATAGATTGAGATGACGTCTTGTCAATTCAACAAGCTTCCAGAAGTGTTTTGTCTCCTTCTTCATCACCTTTCAATAAAGGGCTTATATTTGAATCTTCAGCAATATCCGATACACTTTCAGCAAACGGGGCCCTAACATTATCAATCGTTATTGAATGACCAAATCAGAAATGAGTAACTCGATGCATGGTAGCAACTTCGATGTACCACACAAAACTCTCTGAGCTTACCTGTGGTACTCCAGCAAAGCCGAGATAAGCCCAGTCTCTCGAATAATTTGATGGAAAGTCGCCTTACGTGAATTCAAGGTTGCGAGTTTTATTTCAAGGGAATTTGCGAGTTCTTCATGTTGTATTGGGAAGAGTTCAGCCTGATTCAAAAGGAGATAGGTTACTTCGACTGCCTTGTGAGCATCTTCGAGCAATGATACAATCTTATGAAGTGCCACTAGAGAATCTTCATAAGCATTGGCAATATCAGATACATTGTTGTCCACAGCCACTCGAGATTCTCCATCAGCCGCATGGATTTTGGAGTCGTGAGGTTCGTGATCGACTCCACCTTGATCAACGTGTTTCAATGAAGGACTAAGTGTATCTGCGGGAAAGTCCCATCGATATTTGACATACAAGTTCCTGAATATTACAAAGCGTGACTTTAACATCAGTGTCATAGTCCAATAATCAGATACCACATAATCAGAGACTTTACAAGACCAAACTTACTCGTGATGCTCCACCAAAGCAGAAACCAAACCGGCTTGTTCAACATTTCTATCAAACATTATCTGACGTGACTTTAATTTTATCATGGCACCTCTGAGCTCGTGTTCCAATCGGTCGTGTTGTTTTGACGATAGATTGACCTCACGTAACAGAAGCTGGATCCCCTCGATGGACTCATGAGTCTCTTGAAGGTAAGAGGTGCTATCATGGAGGGCGTCTCGAGCAGTTTCGCGAAATGACTTGATGTGATCGATTTCCTGTTCATTGAGGTGTTTGTAGCTTCGGATGAACACCATGAGGCTCTCCGCCACTAGACGATAGTTCCCATTTTCAAGGTTCAAGAGACCGTGCAGGCTGAACATGTCTTTGCGATCAGAGTAGATATCAGATTCCGAAGAGATGAGGAATGCTCGAGCGGCCCGTGGCGGAAGCTCTAAAGGAGCTTTAAAGTGACTTGGAGGAGAGTTGTAACTGGGGATGACCACGTAAGATAGACGTTTTGCAACCATCTTTTTAAATATACTTATGAGGAGTGCGCGTTCGTCTTTTGCAGTTTCATCAAAATCAAAATGAGGATAGAACGAAACAAGGATTTCTCGGATTTCAGAAGTAGTGGCTTTCTTTATAATAAGTTCAGGATCGATCCGAGGGGTACCAGATCCAACCCCAACATACTGCAGAATCGAAATTGGTAGGAACACACAGTTAGTTTGAAAATCGGTGGACATCATGATTATCGTAAAAGTGATTGAAGGGAATGATCAAAGTTAAATTTTGCCCAGAAGCTTTGTGACGCACACTTTGATTTGCAGATGAATGTAAGGTCTGATCGAATTGTACATAGAATTAGAAGCTTCTCCGATTTACCCTACATCTTTTTCCTTGTAACAATCTGACCAAGATATATTGGTGAAGATTGAGGAGTGTGTGGGGCATATTTATCTTCATCACAAAACATCAAAGCACGTTCATGTCTCAGTGCTAACACCCCTCATTATTCATCAATGCAATCAAGCCAGAAGTACTCTATAACGTACTTGTGATAATCTTGTAAGCAAATTCTATGTTCATCATTTCTCTTTCCATGACCATGATCATACTGTAAAAGTTGTGTCAAGCAATTCAAAATGAAACAAACACTTACAAACTTCCGATGGATCTTCCAATTCAGGAAATATCCATTGGTCAACTGGGCAGTTTGTCTCCACCTCCATTTGATTCTGTCTGATCCACTCGTACAATATCATCTCATATATGTACTCTCTTAAATGTTACAGCGTAATAAGCCGACCAATTTAATAAACAAGTGAATTCGTCATAACATGAAGGTCACGCCGCCGCGACTCCTTCGAGGATCATTTCACAAGTCATCATCCTCATTCTTTACAAATCCTCTTCACAATAGCCTTTCAAATCAAGAATCACCTTGCATTCAAATACTTACACAGCTTCATAGACCCGCTATCTTCTACAAAACCATTTCATTTGATTTTTCTATCCTTTTATCTGTCATAACTCAACTTTGGCTTTACCTTTGGCCTTGTTGTCTACTTTGGCCACGATTTCCACGGTCTTGCGCTCCCCTTCAAAGGCCATATAGCCAAATGTGTACGTCTATATCTTTCTATTCCTTACCTAGAACTCTCGTGGGTGAAGCTAACCATCATGCGGTTACTAGCGATCAGGCTTCACAGGCTTCACAGGCTTCACAAGATTCACAAGATTCACAAGATTCACCGGCTTCATAAGATTCACCGGCTTCACCGGCTTCAAACTATAGGGAGGATTCAAACCTTGCAAGCAAACCAAATCCCTCCATATCACCGGCCCCCGAACTTCCCAACCTCTGTCCTTCCACCATCAAGGGACGCAAGCGGACCACTGGTTCTCAATCCGTTCAAACTTGAAGGTGTGTTGAAGTTTAACACTTACACATACATTTGAAATTGTATTGACATTTTTAATTCTTATAGTTACCTTTTCTGAAATATGTGTTGCATTTTTGGTATTTGGAATCCTCTCCGCCTTATTTGGGATCAATGAATAAGTCCCTCTGGTGCTGTGATGTCTCATCAATCTTATAATCTTATAGTCTGACCTATATGAAAGTTATACACAATCAATGTCATCATTATTTTGAATCCTCTCTCTCTTAATCAAAATCAATGAAGAAGTCCACTTAGTGGTGTGTAGTGTATGCGACCAATTACCTTCTGTAGTTTGGTCTATGTCAAAGTCTTTTACAAACAATT
The DNA here is from genome assembly GCF_000204055.1 of Melampsora larici-populina 98AG31. Classification (NCBI taxonomy): domain Eukaryota; kingdom Fungi; phylum Basidiomycota; class Pucciniomycetes; order Pucciniales; family Melampsoraceae; genus Melampsora; species Melampsora laricis-populina. Next base: position 109,118 of record NW_006768805.1, read on the forward strand.
ATCAACTATTCAGATTATTCTCGGAACTCTCTCAATCAATTTTTTGAATCATCTCTCTTATATGGAATACACAAATAAGTAGATCCAGTGCACCCTTGCCGGTTTTGGTATCTTAAGTATCCTATACACAAGTTTTTTTTGGAATTCTCTTGATCTTGTTTGGAATTTTGAATAAGTTGGTCATCTGGTGCCGTGTAGTTTTTGTTATCTCACCTTATGTAGTTTGGTCTAAATCAAGATTTGTTATCCATGATTATAAAGCAATCAAAATTAATTTCTTTGCTATGTAACAATGTCAACCTTTGAGATTCATCGCATAGGCATCACTTCTTGGTATCCTAATACCATCACAGGTAAGATTTTTCTTTCGTCAGCAGCTTTGGTCAGACACACTTGAGATATAGTGCCTTTAAAAATGGTGGCTATATACTAGCCAAATTTGAAAACTCCCATATTTTCAACTTTGATAAGAGAGCACAACGATTTCCTGATTTATCTGCATCCTACAAGGGTTGAGTAACAAAATAAAATCAAAGTAGATCTAATAGCTACGGTACGATTGAGCTACAGTACTTGTGATATAAAATGGATATGACATGCTCATGATGAAGTACAATTTATTTGACAAATAAATTGAAAGTATCAAACTGATGGAGTTGTTAGATCGAAACACTTGGTTTTGATTGAGCATTCATAAATGCTCAATGGGAAGGTTCATCAGTGGATTCAAATTCGTATTCGTATTGAAAATCTACATCTTCAGGCGCTACAAACCGCCGGATCAGTCTCTCGTGCGTCTTGATACGGTGATTAGCCAAATCTAACTTTTCCTGCATATCCATTGCTTCCACTTCCAAATCCTCAACCCTAAGTTGCAACAGGCGGATATCTCTGGTGGCTCGATGCATGAGAGACTTCACCTGTATCATGGTGCTTGCTGAACAAAAACAAGATAAAAGTCAGAGGGACCCTGGTAGGAGTCACTGATTCCGAAAGTATGCGCACCATTGACCTGTTGTATCTCTTGTATCTGTTTGAAGAGTTCGATGCCTGCTTTCTTCCCGATTGTGGCTGATGGGGTGTTCAATTCAGCCAATTGTTCCTCAAACATTTGTGCTGAAATATGAGGTCGAGTTTGATTTAACTGGCTGCTACCTACCAAAGGCACCAGAAGAGAAATTTGCAGTACTGACCTTTATTCTTTCGCACATTTTCCTTCTCTCCGCTTACGCCCACATCAGACACCTTTGAGACTGAATGACTCCCTTGGATATCTTGAAACATGACAAAGATACGTCAGGAGAATTTCACACGAGAGAAGACGAACTATTAACCTTGTGGAACAACGCCAAGCACTTTACAATGAGCAAATTGAGAAAGATTTGGAGCCTCGGGTACATCAACCGGGGGATAGTGATTGGTTATTTCTCGAAGACTCTGCTGGGACATGATTACATTCAAATGCGGAAGAATAGGAATTGCTTTTGAAGACTCTGGCTAAGTCAAATACAGAGACAAAGATAAATCAGCCTCTTTCCGATTTCAAAAAAGATTTATCGGAGCTATACTTGGAAAGAAAGACCAAACCACACGATGATGTTTTTGAGGCTGATTCTCAGAACTCTTCAGGGATAGAGTCCACGAGTGTTGAGGTTATATACTAATTATAATAATGATGCGTGAAGGGAGAATTTGGTGGAGTTTCCTGTAGTGGGGATCACATTTGTCTTATTGAGTTCAATCAAATCGAATTTATTGCTTCAAATCTCATGACTCAATCTCTGAGAGTTCAGAATCACAAATGATGCGAAGGGCTAAGAGTCGAACGTTTTCTAATTCATCCCAGTGACAATGCAATAGGCTGCAGTATTTGTCACGTAGCAATTAGAAAACACCGGTGTTAGAAAACCTGATTTCTATGGATATTACGCGGGTTTTCTAATCTTACATGATTAGTTGAGTATATATTGAAGATATGCAACTCACCTCACAGTGATTGACATATATAAATAGGTATTTTGATTCTCTTAATTAAGGAGCTCTCAATAACAAAGAGGGCAGAATGTAAGTGGATCGACATATACGTGAAGAGGGATTTCATCCAAGTCGTTCTGATGTGCCATTTTGTATAGAGCTCTTTGTATATAAATAATAAAGAGATCGTTTGATCATCCCAGAAAAGTGCAATCATCCTGCTTTGATGAATTACCTAATGACTACTACATGTCGCAAATTAAACAAAAAGATTGTGCTTGATAGAACACTGAATAGTTGTAACAAGTCATCCATAATATAAAGTATACATTGTACCACATGTCACCAGGACAGTAAGATCATGAATGAAGCCAATCAAATTTAAAGCAGATTTAAATGAAAATTGTAAAAACTGTCATACACAACAATATCTTGAAATAAACTGGTCGCTGATTAATTAATCACTATCATCAGCTGCAGATTCATTGTTCATCACTTCTGTGTCCGATTCCTTGTTATTGTTGTCGTGTTCCATCAGCTGTATGATGCACCGCTCATGTGTTTGAATTTCTTGTTCTGCTGTTTCGCACTGCTGATGGAGGAGGTCCAGTTGTTTCTTCAAGTTTGTAACTGAGTCTTTGAGGGTGTTGATAGTCATTTCTTGCTTTTCAACGCGATTGGTGTTTACTTCAAGCGAGTGGCCTGTAAACACAAGGATAGACATAAATCAGAGACCTTTCCATTCTTACGTGAGATGCAATTTACCTAATTCATACTGGTCCTTTTCATGCTGCACAATGTAAGCATTTGACTGTTTCTCAATGGCATTGATACGAATCAAGATCTTGGAGACTGATTCTTCAAGGATATGTACTGCTCAAAAGCACGGGTCAGTAACTTTCGCAGGTCTTATTGAAGGAATACTGACCTTTTTCGACTTGAAGTCTTTCCTCCAAGAATATATCTACTCCCGACTTGTAGATTGAAGTCGATGACGAGTGTGATGGGGCTTTTTGCTGGATTTCTGATCACACAAAACAAGGTTTTCAGTAAGAAATACACGTCACAAAAGGATTGATAGACCACTGACCTAAATCGTCAACGGAAAGCAAATCCACGTCTGAGAAATCAATGAGATCATCCATCTTGGACACCTCAGGAGGGATGATATTGTGTTTTTCGGGGTCAGGTGAGCTGGAAACTTTCACACTGGGATTTGTTGATCCATCAATAGGTGCAACTTTGTAATTTTGCAGTGCTTTGAGATCTCGCTTTTCATCTCTCTCCATTAAATTTATACCCGGCTCTTGTATTCTTAGTGCTGGTTTACGTAGGGCCAAATGCGAAGATTTTCCTGGTTCAAGAAAAGGAAACTTCTTCGATATTTGCTGCTGCTCAACATGTTTATATAAAAATCACAAAAATCAATAGATAGAGACACTGACAGATGGATAAAGTACATTACCTTCTTTTCTTTTTTATTTTTGGATAGGCTGGGAATTTCATGGACTGATACATCATTGCCTAATAAAGAGTTGACACGGCCCAGGGTGGAGAATTGATCTTATGAGCCAGATCTCAATGATCAGCATCTGTGATTTGTCTTATGTATGAAACTCACCCAAGTTAGTGCGCTTAGTAGGTTTTGTACTTGAGGTGGGGGAAGCATCCCGCTTTCGTTGCGCCTTTACTTGCAAAGCACCCGTTCGGGACGGAATTGGCGGAACTATGATATTCAGTGAAGATTAGCGTGCTGATCTGTGAGAGAATATGATTGGAGTGTTTTGAAAAGCAACAATTCACTTACTATCTATAGCTTGAGCTGGTCCGTCTGAACCACTGATTCCCTGAAAATTCAATGCTCGGCTGCTTGTTGGATCCGGGAATACTTTACCTCCACAGCATTCATTTCTCATAAGCCATAGCAACAAAAACCTAAAAAACATGTGGAAAACCTTACACTCAGGCTGTTTTTTCCGCATTATCACTTCCACTTCGCCTTTTTTGAGGCCTGACGAGACTGGTGATTTGGGATAGTTGATTCGTAGCCAATCCAGCATGACTTGTTTTGTCACGCCTGGTGCACTTGGGTCCATCACGTCTGGCGCACTACAGTCCAATAAATCTGAAGGAAAATGCGGAATACACAATAGAGAGGCCATGAGTAAAACAACCAAAAATGTACAATCAAGCTCAAGAGACACAAACCACTTGGATCCGAAAGCTTTTGTTTGGTAGCGGTGTGAAAACAGAGCGTCGTAAAACTCAGCTGTCAAAGATGAAAGTATGTGAATACAAATCGTGGTCAGCAACTAAAGGCTTTCAATCATCTTGATGGAGTTGAATCTACAAACGTTTCATTAGAGAGACTAGCGTACGCACCTTTACGATATATAGATATCAAAGATATGAATTTGAAGCTGGAGATGATAGATCCCAAGGTAAAAGTCGGACGACACAAATCACAATCATAATATATGTAAGAGAGTGTGGTCCGAGAGATTATAAGATCGATGTTTGACTCACAGGTAAGAGAAAATTGAATCACAAAGAAGAAATTGAAATCGTCACGGAAAACTGCAAGGTTGGCAGATATCAGTTCATATAATCGAACTTACAGTCTTGTTATGCCGGGTTTGTAATACTATAAGTTTGTGAATTGATGAGATGGTCCCTCGGCAAAGAAAAGAAGGTTGTATCAGCAGGGAACCATGGTGATTAATGAAGTTCTTTTGCAAGTAAGTTCTTGGAGAACTATCACGATGACTGTTAGAGAAGATGCAACGATTAGTAAATCGGTACGTCTGTCAGCGGAGCACAGCTGACACATCACAAAACAAAGCAGAATGACCGTGTTCAGGATGATACAAGTCAATGTTGTCCAGTGAGCTAGTCAGTAGCCTTTAAATACGTTCTGTCTGATGACAGTGATAACTCCAATTAAATACGCAGGAAACAGTCGTTGTGAGTATAGAAAAGTGTTGTGAGGATATTTGTACAACATACACATGAAAAAAAAGAATATGTGGGGGATGGGTGCGTGCTAAGTTTAGAGGATGGGCAAGAGGCTGTGTATTTGTATGTCATACATATTACATACCAACGGGCGGCTGGCTTTCGTAAAGCACATGAGGCTCAATGAGGTTAAATTATTAATCAATTGTATAATACATTGCTTTTGGAGAAGTGTACAGCAATTGGAAAGTGTTACAAATTGAGAGTGTGATACCATAAGAGCACAATCTTAGTACATGTCAAGGCCCTCAATTCCTGGTTGATACACAGAAAGCTGAAAAGGAAGTGCTTTATGGGTATAGAAAAGTGGAGAACCCATACTTTTCTATGCGCGCAGTACTTTTCTTTACCCCCGGGAAAAGATGCACTTTGGTGTAGTGAAAGTATCTAAAAAACATGTATTTCATTTGGACAAAGTATCTAAAAAATAAAAGAATAGCATAGCATAGCATATTATAGTGATGTAAAACAAAACCATAAGATTGTAAATTGTTAAAGTAATGTAAAACAAAATTTGGATTTGATGATAAGAAAAACTATCATTGAAAAGAAAACTATCATTCATTTTCTTTTTCCTTCTCATCAACAACCGTATACCCGAGGCTCAAAGCGAGCCAACTCCATCTCAGCTCAGGATCAGAGTTGATAAAGGTTCGACATTTGTCCTCATGCTCGAAAAGTAGGATGGCTTCAGATGCAGCTTTCGGATCCTTACCGAAGTGTGTCTTCCAGTCTTTATTGAAGATTGACATAGCTTTCTCTTGAGAGGGGATGGTTGTGTGTCTGAAGGCCAACGATTCTTGATCCAATCGAGCCGCAGTAATCAACATTGCCTCCTTCGCAGCGTCATGAGCAGCAACAGTCTTCGCTTTCAATATCTCACGATCAATGGCTTGAGTAGCTTGGTCCTTGAGCAATTCAGCTGAATTGTCCAAAGAAGCGGCGAGTTTGGCCTTGGTGTTTGGTCGGACACGAGGCGCTGGCTTTTTGCTGAAAGACCAAGGTTTGGGAGTCGGAGTCGCAGCAGTTTGAGTGATACCGTCATTGTCAGAGTTGTCGTTAGCATCCGGGTCCAATGCCATTTCATGAGGCAAGAGAGCAGCTTCTCGAGCTGGAATGGATTGATGAGAAGGTCAGCATTGTTTTTAATAAAAAGAAAAGATAAACAATAAAAACAAAAGATAAAGAAGGGCTTACCTTGAGGTCCACTTTGACGCTTCAATGGTGGAGGAAGCTTATAACCATCAGATTCATCATCGGAACCATGGTTAGATACGTTCTTTTCACTAGGCGATGGCGATTTATCTTGAGGTTCATCAATTTGACTAGTCGGTTGGTTGCGGTTGGTTTGAATCGTCTGGGTTCCGACAATTCCTTCGGCTGAAGCGTTGGTGTTACCGCATAACTCATGCATGAGGTCGTAAAGAGGAAACGCTTTCTTCTCGTATACACTAGCACCTTGGTGAGTCTACAGCAATCAAACAAATATTGATCACAGTCAGCAGCAGATTTGATTACACGTGATGAGTAGATACTCACCAAGTTCCATTCCTTCCAGAACTGTGGGCTTGCGTCGATCATCTGAGTCGCCTCGTTCCATCCAGCGCCCGAGGCTCCTCTCAAGTCGTGTACAATGGCGTATCCTTTCTTCAACTGTGTAGCATAACAAGAAGTAGTGAGAAAGATGAAATGAAATACAAAACAAGAAGGCAATGAACTTACAGTTTGAAAATTGTTCTTGAGTTGTCCCTTGGTAAGATCGGTTTTAAATTGAGCATTGTAATCCTTGGTCACGTCAGTCCACGCCTCGCTTTTAAAACCCGATTCAGCCTTCTTGCCAGCCAGTTTTTGCATTATCAATCCATCAAGCATCACTCGAGACTTTGCATTGGTCCAGTTTGGAGCTGTCAACGTGCTTGGAGCTTTATCGGGTTTATCGGCCTTTGGCATCTTGCACAAAGAATCTGAGCGAAGAGTTTGAGCGAAGAATCCAGACGAAAGAAGAATCTGAGCAAAGAGTTTGAGCGAAAGCAGAGGATAGAAGAGTTTGAGCGAAGAATCCGGACGAAAGAAGAATCTGAGCAAAGAGTTTGATTGAGGAAGAATCTGAGCAAAGATTCTTGGCGAAAGAGTTTGAAAGCAGAGTTTGATCAAAAGCAGAGGATAGAAGAATCTGAGCGAAGAGTTTGATTGAGGAAGAATCTGAGCGAAGATTCTTGGCGAAAGAGTTTGAAAGCAGAGTTTGATCGAAAGCAGAGGATAGAAGAATCTGAGCGAAGAATCTGGGTGAAAGAGTTTGATTGAGGAAGAATCTGATTGAGGAAAAGTTTGATCGAAGAAGAGGATGATCAAAGAAGAGGATGATCGAAGAAGAGGATGGAAAGCCGTTGAAAGGTGTGTTGAAACTTGAGGGTGATCAAAAAAAGGGTGAAGAAAAAAGAAAAAAAAGAAATGAAACGGGTTGGAGTCAAAGGAAAAAAAAGAAATGGACCGGGTTGGAGTTGAAGGAAAAAGGAAGGTATTGAATGATGAGGAAAGAAAAAGTCGAATTTTCGACAAGTCCCCGTCTCACGTACGGAATTATTCCGATTACAATCGGAAATAAACGCAAAAAGGAGATTACAGAATTAACTCAGATTATGAGATTATCAACCGAATACTGAGGTATGATAATCTCTATATTTGGGTTACCAAACGGTCAAGATTCGGTTGCGTTTATTTGACTGTGGTATTGGCATAATCGCAGAAAAATAAACGCAACCAAACGGGCCCTTAGCTCACTGGCACTCAACTTTTAACAACTGGTCATGGCATTTTCAAATGTTCTGGCAAAGATGATTAGCCTTGAAAGATTATACTACCTTTGCTAAAAAGGTTGACCGGGTCGACCGCGAAGGAGAAGAGAAGAGATGCCAAATTTGGCCGCAGCGCCTGCTGCGCAGCGCATCCAAATTCAAATTTCGCTCGATCCAAAAAACAATCGGGTTGTCAGAACACTCAACGTGACCTGGTGGTTATGATAGATACCAAGATTGGTCACGACCGATATTCAGTTGATTTAGATTATGACAAAGTCGCGCCAACAGCTGGCTTATGCGACTTGTTCCGATTTCATCTATATCTTGCTGATTCGAGGAAATGAAAAGCGCTGTGGACTAGCAGTATACAGTAGTAGGTGGCGCATTGCTCAATATCAACAATGGTTGTAGTTGCTTGTGGGTTCAATCCCCAGGGTGTAGCATTTTTGCTGAAATTTGGAACAAAATTGAGAAGTACATCTCAGAGATGTGTCAGTGCCATCATTGTTCCATAATGACCCTCTTTGAGCTTTTGGTGGGTAAGGCAAAAAAAAGTTTTTAAAGACTTCTGCTTTCTTTGTATCATGAGGTCAACCCACACAAGTTCAAAAATATCCAGGCGGCTCGAACACGCGCCGAGCTGTGCACCGCGATGACAAGGTTCTCACACCTTACCGTTGCACCAAGAAAGCTTAGATAGGGAGTCCAACGATGAGTTTACGATCATCAAAGATGAGTCGCAGGTCGGCTGTTTGAACGATCTCAATGTATTCAGCTAAATACTGATTGTAACTAATCTCATTAGTTGCCGTAAGACGGTCACAATGAGTGTTTTGACAACTCGATCATTTTTTGGATCGAGCGAAATTTGAATTTGGATGCGCTGCGCAGCAGGCTGCGGCCAAATTTGGCATCTCTTCTCTTCTCCTTCGCGGTCGACCCGGTCAACCTTTTTAGCAAAGGTAGTAATACACCACAAAATGTTCATACTTTCTTGATTGCCAGATCACTATGCTCTGATTTGTAACATGCAGTCCAGACAACATGTCTTGACAATCCAACTAATAACAATTATATAAACTTCCATACCTGAGCAACAACTGAATAGTCAAATTGGGAAGTAAATCTTCTCTAATGGTGTAGACAAGAAACAAATAGGACACCTTGTAAGACAAATGTTCATGACATCTCTTGTGCCAAGCTGCAAGGCAAAAGGAAGAATCAATCCTTGCTCTCTTGATTTAATCTTTTCATTGAGTAGCAGACCTTGATGTTCACAAGAATTCGTCATCTGTTGACACTCCAGTTGATTTGAATTGAGAATAATTCAATAAAATGACCACAACAAAAAGCCTCAAGTGATCCATAGGCCTCATCCAAGGTTATGAACTCACTCTTCGGGAGCTTATAGACCGAGCCCAAAGAAATCAAATCAACTTGGCATGACTCTTGACCGTAATACCAGTGTCAGTTTCTCAGTCTATACATGTATATATATTATTACAACTCATGAAATCACATGAGTCCTATGAGTTTGAGAGCCTAAATCACGAAGAAAAATCGAACCTAAAGTGATTCTGGAGGGATGGATGTGAAGTTAAACTTCAGCAAACGTGTTGAACAATCGATCACCTCCATCTCCTAAACCAGGTAAGATCATTCCACCCTTTGCAAGTTCTTGATCTACTGTTCCACACCAAATCTCTAAACCTTGACATTCACGTAAAACCGATTGAAGACCTGGCATACTTGCTAGAATCGTAATAAGTTTAATTCTTCCAATCGGGATGCCTGAATCTACTAACATATTACAAGCTGCGATGGCTGTACCACCTGTGGAAATTGGAACGAAATCATCAGCTTGGTATAAACGTCTTTTTAGTTGGTATGAGAACTGAGGAGACTGATTTGGAGTTAGAGTTCATGAAAAAAAAGTTTGACGAACCGGTAGCAAGAATTGGATCGAGAAGAAAGACAGTATCCACAGATGGAATGTTAGGGAGCTTTTGATAATACTCTACTGGTTCTAATGAAACCTTTTCACGAAAAAGGCCGAGGAAGAAGACCGACGCCTCAGGAAAAAGGTCGAGAAAGGCTGTTGAGAGTGTGTATGGCGTAGATGTGAAGAAAGTACCATGAAGGATAGGTCACAAGATGTAAAGATATCTCAGCTAGATCTTGTGATGAATTTGATTTGTGCGAGTAAAGAATTTCAGAAATTCGAAAATGCTGACCATCTGTCATTCCTATTCCTGCTCGTAAGATGGGTGAAAGTCCTATCCGATCAGTCAAACAAGTCCCAGTGTAAGGTGCTAGTGGAGAGTTGAGCTGTAGAAAAGACAAGAAGATCTTCAAGATCAAGATCTCAACAGGTTTGATAAACAAACGAATTAGATCATCACTGACGCCTGTGACCTGTGAAGTTTGTAAGTCACGGGAAGCTTCCACACCGATCAACATTGAAATATCCCTGAGGAGTTTTCCTTGAAAGATAATTGACCCAAAGTTTTTAATCATGCCGATTGAAGGTATCCAGATCATAGTATTAGAATTAATGATTTAAATAGCTTACGGAATTCAGCTGGTTGAGTGGTTCGATCCCTTAACTTGGTCATCTTGTGTTTTAGAACTGGATGAGAACATCTGATTTTCAAAATCACGTCAGTATACAGAACATCAAGCTTTGGAGGATCTTGAGTTGGTCATAGATGCATTTTTTGATCACATTACTTGCTCTTTATAGTTGGCTGAAAGATCTTAAATATGACATAAACCACTGATGTGAGATTTTTAGGAACGAAATGTTTTCTCACATGTGAAGTTCTTCGAGTCCTCCTGGACTTGGTTCCCTGAAACTCATCTTTTTTCTCGATAGAACGAAGTAAAGTAAGTTGTGTCAGTGAAGTAGGATTACGTTGATGTAGTGATTCGAATGGTTTTGACTGAGGAAGAAGTTGGAAGAAGTGATGATATCATCGATCAACAACCACCTCTGACTTCATGCGCTCTCTTTAAACCCATACTCATTCATACAAGAACCCATAGCTTCACCCAATCAAGTCTCAGACTCCACTGCCAGACAGCCTTTAATCCCTTTATTGGGTGTGATTCTCATGAATCTTTGCCTTTCATCAACAAAAATAAAGCTTTAAGAGGCGAGTAAAAAAGTGATCTAGATACTTGGAGTAAGAAGAAGAATCTATACAGAACCACAAAAGGCCAATTCAAGAAGACACAAAAACAAGCCTGTACTTCAAGTTTCAATTTTATCCGGACGCATCACAAATTGTAGAAAACCTGTCAGTTAACCGGTTGGATTTTGATGATGTTGTAAAGGTAATTGAGAGCTTGTATAGAACATCAAAAGCAGTTAATTCATGAAAAAGTTCAATGGAAGGAGATAGAACTAAATTTTACAATCTATGTGTGCATCCCAGCGCTCATGACTGGAGGGTTGTGATTAGCTCAAAAGGAGCTCAACTCCTGATGATGATCACTTGGGGGTACCTAAATTGAATCTGCTGGTCTTCAAATCTAAGATTTTTAACAAACTTTTTGGAAAAAATCACTCCGCTCACATCAAGCATTCCTTCACTTGGGATGAAAATCTCCAGTAAGATTTACAAGAAACTGTCAACTGCTGATGATCTCAATCAATCACAATTTACAAAGCAAGTCATCAAAGATGAATTTATTTGGTGGATCACTCTTCTTGACACATACCAAGGTATCTTTGTCAGAAAAAGGGATAACCAAAAAAAAAGGTTTGAAATTAACAACCAAAAATCATGATATTCATATTCATGGAAGACGAGCTCAACCTTTGATAACCACTTGGAATGGTGTATTACTCTGTTGGAAAGACTCATTTGTGCAAAACCAAAATGTCTTTGCTGTTTGATTTGCAGCATGATTGTACCAGAGTGAGTCACAGGATTTAAAATCCAAAAAATCACAACATTGACAATGATCACGTTGATCATTCTTGAATGAAAACATGTCTATGGTCACAGGAATCAATCCTCACTCAAAGGTCATATCCGGGATTCGCGAATGATTGTGAACTTGACTTTAACTCTGAATTTGACCACCGTTGATCTATAAAATCAAAGCAGTCTTTTATACCTTTTTCGCCACAAGTGAAGTCAATGCTTGTATTGCCAATCGATTCTTTCAAAATCCAGACTGTAGTCTCGTATCTGCTGATGTGGTATGTATGAGCTGTGAGCTGTGCTCGAATGAGAAATGTGTGGTCAAGCTTGAATAGGAATGAGGGGATGGCTATATGAATGACGTCAATGAGATATGTAAGAGGCTGTGGATGGTAGAAGCAATTCCGATGAATGATTGAAGTTGCAATTGATGAAGGGAAGGATTGATGAGGATCGATGGGAAGTATAAATTGATGAGGATGGGTGAAGAGAAGTATCAGGATCAGATTCTGAATAGTATTGTATAGAGGCTTGAGTTAAAACTTGAAACTTGGCTGAAGCTGTAGTAGAATTACACATTTGAGGATTACTTTTGATCTGAACCTATTTCGTCATCTTCTCAATTTACTCAATCAATCACTTGAAACCTTTCATCCACTCGCATCCATTCTATCCAATCTCAATCAAATCAACCATTCAACCGATTCGGAAATCTGAAACTTCAAATCGATATCATCAAACAAATCGCTACATAATCAAGCTCGCTGATCTATTAAACCTGAAAACCTTCAGCAATCTGGCCATCAGAAGCATTCAAAATCTGTTGACTCTTACTCATTGTTATCATCCTCATCATTATCCTTCGATCATGTCAACTATCACTCAATCAAAACCATCAAACCCATTCTCGAATGCATCTCGTTCTCCCTTACATTCTAAACCTGATCCGAAAGGAGAAACTCGTCAAGCTTTACCTCCCACTGATCCAACTGCATTGAGTGAACTCGAAGCTGCGAAACAATTAGCTGCCTATGTTGCCGTAGATGAACATATCTTACCTCACCATCGGGTCATTGGTATTGGGTCAGTTTCACATCCTAATCATTTCATACGACATATCCACTCGGAACCAAATCATCCTCTCCTCTTTGGCTGGTACTCCTATCTTTTGTTATAATAGGAGCGGTACAACAGTACCTTACGTTGTTGAAAGGATTGTTCAACAAGGATCTGAAGCTAATGAGTCAAGGTAAGCGTATTTCATCTTTAAAGTACTAAAAAAACCCATCGAATTTGAAACTGATGTTGACTCATATCTGGATCAATAGATGGTTTATCCCAACTGGTTTCCAATCTAAAGAACTGATTGTCAAAGCCGGTTTAAACTTAGGAGACGTAGATCAATTTCCATCTCTAGATATCACCCTCGATGGAGCCGATGAAGTAGATGCAGATTTAAATGCCATCAAAGGAGGTGGTGCATGTCATCTAAGAGAAAAAGTTTTGGCTGAAGCTGCTGAAACATTTGTTTTAGTAGCCGATGCTAGAAAAGATTCAGGTGTATTAGGATCTAAATGGAAAGGTGGTGTTCCAATCGAAGTGGTACCATTTGCTTGGGCTAAAGTGATTAGAAATATTCAAAAAATGGGTTGCCCGGATGCTGTGAGATTGAGTTTCTCTTTTTGATAATCTCTCGTTTCATTTCATAACTGACTTTGTGTGCTTCTTTCTTCAAGTCATTAAGAATGGGAAAATCCAAAGCTGGTCCTGTGGTAACTGATAATGGGTAGGTCGTAAATCTAAGCCCTCTGAGTGCGAAATCTGAGATGTTACCCTGAGTTTCGTTCTTTGCTGTCACTGGCGCCTTGATTTCTTATCAAATCTACCTAGAAACTTTGTGATTGATGCTCCATTTGATGAGGTCTACATGCGCGATCCTATGGAACTCGGTTACAGACTTAAGATGTAATAGTTTTTTCTGCTTGATTTTGAATGGAGATCATGATCCTGATATCCATCAACAATCACAGGCTCACGGGTGTTCTGGAAGTCGGCCTATTTTGTGGAATGGCACAAGATGCCTACTTTGGAAACCCAGTCAGTATTCTTCTCTTTCTCTTTCCAATCATCAAAAGTATTGAGTTGTTTTTCTTGTGGGAATCTCTTAGGATGGTTCTGTAACGATTCGATCTAGGAATGGATCTATAAGAAAGTTAAGCGCTCAAGAAGGACGTCAACGGTTTCTTGAATCACCTACCAATTCTTCTTCTGATCATTCTCCTTCACCTGACCCAGACAATCATCAACAAATACCTTCTATTACTCAATCTTGATCTTCATATCCTCTCCCCCGGTAAAAAAAATACAAAAATCTTTCTACAATAGCAGTCAAAAAGCAAGCCATCATGCGATTGTGAATATTCCAAATTTCATCAGTTTTTGATTTTTTTTTTGTGTACAAAGTCATTCACCTCAATCAAAACATTTCAGTTATTCTAGAGTTAACCTCAATTGTAAGAGTTGTATCGCAATCAATATCCTTGATCAATGTTTTCTACACTTCTTTACTTGGTGATTATCTTATCACATGTGGAACTTCAACACATGTAAATTGACTAGGAGTTGGGGTCTAGCTGGATAAAACCAGATGTATGTGCGGTGGATGTGAAAAAGTCGAATCATTTGAATACGATTTGGCCCGAAACCTGGTAACATTTCCGAGTGCAAATACGTTGTGATAAAGTCCTGTCGCATCCTTTTCACCAAGTGGACTTGGCAGTAAGTCTGTCAATGGGACTCTCTCGACCAATCAATGATGCATTGTCTAACCTGACATCAGATTAACTGGGCGAAAGTGGCTGTAGAGTGTGAGTCTAGGGTAAGACGTGGCTCGATGTTTGGGTGCCTGGGCAAGAAGCTTGACAAAAGACTGAAGCGTGGAGTGACCATCAAGCACCGAGCGCACAGTTCGTAGACCCTATCTTCACAAGCCCAAGCATACTTCAGTCTCAGAAAGATTGAAAGCTGTTGATGTGAGCGTGGTTGGTCAAAGATATATAGTTGACTGACTCAAATCAGGTTACATTTTGCTCTGTATCGCCGTGTGCCTCGCCCAAATCAACCACACATCCAATGACCCTAGGGCGTAGAGGAGCTGAGCACTTGGAGACAGTTTTCGTGTGATATGCCACTCCCAAAAAAAAACGAAAGAGCCACGTCCGAGTCATCAACACAGTTAGTGATGGATTTTTGAAAGGTATATGAAAAGCATGAGTCTCATGATGAGTAAAGATCTCAAAGAAAAACTATCCATCGTCTCTTTTCTTCAATACTATCCACTTTGATCACCTTTTATAGCTAAAGTATATAAATTCCTTTGATTCAATCCGAGATTCAATTCATTGTTGTAAAAAATTTGTATCAAGTTCATTTTTTGGGAATCGTCCATTTTCATTATATACATCTTTCAAATAATGTCTAGATCCATCACTCTCGTATTCTTCTTGGCTCTCTTAGTTTCAATGTCTATAGCTACACCTGTGGCTAGTCCTCAAGAAATGAGAACTCATGGTGGTGCACCATTGATTGCAATTTCTGTTGTTCAACCTACTTTACCCCCACCAGCTGCTGTAAGTTTTTTTCTTCTCATTTTTTCAATCCTCAAAACTGATTATCTGATCCAAACATTTTTGTTTTGTTTTGTTGTCTTTCTTAGTCGCAAGCCTCTGCCAATCCAGCTCCAGCTCAGAACGGAACAGGCAATGCACCACCTACTCAACCGGCAACAGCACCACCACCAGCCACATCTCAAGGTGCGAGTCAAGATCAAGGAACATCACCAGCAGCAGCAGCAGCAACTGCCAAGAACCAAACTTCTAACGCTTGACAAATAACACCACTCCTTCCGAAGATGCAGGTAGTGGTGGTGGTAGTGGTGACACTACTTTTTTAATTGATCGATCTAAAGCTCTTATGTAGATATAGAATAGACCTCATGTACATATTGAAAAGATCAGTGTGAAATTGTTTGATCTTCTTTTGTTCTTATTTGATTTTTTTTTGTTTTCTTTTTAAGAGAGAAGTTTTGATTAGTTTCAAAAGAAGATTTTTTAGTGATTGTTTTTTTTCTTTTTCTTCTTTGCTTGTGAATATATTTGTTTGAATCTTTTCATCGATTAATACTCATCCTTGACTTTTATCAGATCAGATTGTTTTGTATGTATGAAATAGAATGTTTAGTATACATAGAAATGAAGAAAAAGGATTTCTTTTTTATGAGTTCCAACCCTTCAAAGAAGCACCTTTAAAAAACCCCCCCGCTTTGATTTGAGACGAAGTAAAGCTAGATAGCATAGGTGGATACATCAGATTCCATCTTTCCTTCAGTTGAATCACAAAGTCAATTCTTCCAGAGGTGTATTTTGTTCTTTGATTCAATAATTTGCTACATTTATAATCCTTGTCGACTTGCAACGCCACGTCCTGAGAGTCGAGAGTGAGACCAGCTGTTACATTTTTATATCAGGAGACGTTCAGCACAGCTTGACCAAAATGGTTTAAACTTAACCAAGTCCCACAAGATCTGCTTCTTGAAGTACCCAACTCAAGCAATCGAACTTGACGTGGGGTTAGGAAATATTGAGCTCTGACACTCTTCTTTTTGAATGTTCTCTTGCTGAGTGAATTAACACCACACGGAATTGATGATGAGCAGAATTTAAAGACAAGAAGTATTACAATAACCAACAGGGGTTTAGGTTCTGGTGTCAAATTTATATCATCACTTGTGCGCTGAGCCTCTATAAGCACGGCTGGATATATCTTTCAGTAGGAATACGATGAGACTGATAGGATGATGATGCCATTACCAGCTTACAGGATCTCTCCAAACCTATTAAGTTAAAGTCATTCAGCCCAACAACTTCATGTATAACCAATTGCAAACATTTCGAAATGAATCATTCTCAGTTTCTATGAATCAATTGTGATACCATAACAAGATTTGTAATCTCTATCAATGTCATCAATGTATCAACCGTGATTGACCTAATTCAACACTTGCTTGATTTATAAATACGATCATGACACACAAAACTAACCTTCAATTTGAATGATTTTCTTTACTTTTTACTTTCTAACCTTTGTCTGAAATTGCATCACACGCCTACTCTGACCAAGGATGCCCTTGTCATGGAAAGGATGAATATACACCGCTGTAGTTGAAGATTTTATTTACAAGAGATGAAACTGACTGCGGATGTTATAATGACGTCTATGAGGGGCAATGAAGAGGGAATGATGAAAATTTGATTCATTTTTCGATCAAACCAAGTAAGTAAGTATCCATTAGCGGCGTAGTTTGTAAAGTTAGAAAGAAGTTGAAGAGTTCGAATACGCAGGTAGATTTTGATCTGAACAGGGAATTTGTTGCTACGGACTATGAGGCTGTGTTCTTGGTCTTTGATAATTTTAATAAAAGGGTGTTCGATGTTCGTTTTGAGAGAGAAATGAAAGGAAAGAAACTGAAGTTGACAAGGAACGATTTGGACTATCTTGTTACAGTCTGAGTTTGGATTGATGAGTGGTAAACTTCAAAGTTTAAGGTCAACCAACTTAACTAAAACCAATCTACTTAAACTTAAAATCATCATTCATCATTCACCACTTGAACTTGTAACAAGGAACCAAGAACAAACAACAAACAACGAACAAGCCAACTACTATCAAAGAACAAACTATCAAACTACGTAAATCCCAAGAAGTTCACTAGATTCATAAACTATCAAGAAGAAACAATCTTCATCTTCAGCTAAAGGTGAAGGTGAATCTTACCGATCATCACATTCACTGAACTACAGCTACACTCATCATGGAGCTGTCAGTCTCTTTGGATGCTTATTCTAAAGGTATTCTTTCAACCTTCTGATTGTCTTTTCTTTTCCCTCTCAAGTCTTCTTCTTTTACTGATCACTATACCATCTCTTTAGGTACTCGAGCTTGGTTTCCTGATAAAGTAACATGAGTTCCTCTCTCACATCACTTAAATCACACGTCACTGACTTTATGGTTCGATCAGGATGAAGGATGGCTCAGTGCAGAAGTACAAGATAAAGAGATCGCTACTTCAGGTTCAGTGAAATTGGTCTTTATAGATGCTCATGGAAAAGTTTGTCCTTTCATCTTTTCTCTTACCGATCAAACTCTCATCTTATATACTGATCATCAATAATCATGCTTGACTCACTATTTTAGGAACGTGTCGTGACTACCACCATTGATGCCGTCAAAAAAACTAGAGGCTCAGATCTACCTCCATTACGTAACCCTCCTTTACTCGAAGCTACAGAGGATCTCACCAATTTATCTTATTTAAATGAACCTGCAGGTCAGTCACTCTCCATTATCATAATCAATCTTGATCTCTTCAAGTCATCACGAACTCATTGCAAAGTTCATCTTTCTACTCCTTAGTGCTTCATACTATTCGAACTAGGTATACAACAGCTCGACAGATTTACACCTATTCTGGAATTGTCTTAGTAGCGGTCAACCCATTCATAGCAGTTCCACTTTATTCATCCGATATTGTACAAGCATATGCAGGAAGGAAGAAAGGTGATCTCGAACCTCATCTCTTTGCCATTGCTGAAGATGCCTATCGATGTATGATTCGAGATCGTAGAGATCAAACTGTGATTGTCTCGGGTGAATCTGGTGCTGGTAAAACCGTTTCTGCCAAGTATATCATGAGGTATTTTGCTACTGTGGATGATCCTGATCGTCCTGAAAAACGAAAGGTGAGTATCTTATTTGAATACCTTTATCTCTCTTAAACTTTATCAAATGTAGTTACATGTTACAGTGATCGATCATGCTGACCTTTCATCCGACTTACTTGTTTTTACTAGCCAAAAGGAGCCGATGGATCAGGCATGACTGAAGTTGAAGAACAAATTCTAGCCACCAATCCGATCATGGAAGCTTTCGGAAACGCAAAGACCACCAGGAACGATAACTCATCTCGATTTGGGAAATATATCGAAATCTTGTTTGATTCTGAACAAACAATCGTAGGAGCCAAGATTCGAACATATCTACTTGAAAGATCTCGTTTAGTTTACCAACCTGAAACTGAAAGGAATTATCACATCTTTTATCAATTGATTGCTGGTACCCCTCAAGCCGAACGAAAACAACTTGGATTAGATTCGATTAGCAAATTTCATTATCTTAATCAAGGTGGAGCTAGCGCAGAGAAAATCAATAGTGTAGACGATAAGAAAGAGTTTGCTTTAACACAAGATGCCCTTAGTACAGTAGGCATTGGAATGACTCAGCAATGGGCCATCTTTAAACTCTTGGCTGCGCTTCTACATTTAGGAAATATTGATATCAAAGCTAGTCGAACGGATGCAGCTATGGCTGATGACGATCCAAGTTTAATCCTAGCTTGTAGCTTATTAGAGATTGATCCAAATGAGTTCAAAAAATGGACAATCAAAAAACAAATCGTCACTCGATCTGAGAAGATTGTTACTTCGCTCAATTCGACTGCTGCGATCAGTGTCAGGGATTCAGTGGCAAAATACATTTATAGTAGCTTATTCGAATGGCTCGTATCAGTAGTCAATGGTAGTCTATATAACACTGAGTTGGACGATAGGGTGGCAAGTTTTATCGGTGTGCTTGATATTTACGGATTCGAGTTTTTCAAAACAAAGTAAGTTTGATCTATCCTCACTTTTTCTGACCACTTGTCATCAAACATTAATAATTTCGGATTTCTTTTCGTTTCAGCTCATTCGAACAATTCTGTATCAACTACACCAACGAGAAACTACAAGCTGAATTCAATGCACACGTCTTCAAATTAGAACAAGAAGAATATATACATGAAAAGATAGATTGGAAGTTTATCGAATTCTCAGATAATCAACCTACAATCGATCTCATTGAAGGTAAATTAGGAATCTTATCATTATTAGATGAAGAATCAAGATTACCATCGGGTTCAGATAATTCATTTGTACAAAAACTTTATACTCAACTTTCGAAACCTGAACATGCCAAAGTTTTCAAGAAACCTAAATTCGGCACATCAGCTTTTACAATTGCTCATTATGCATTAGATGTTACTTATGAAGGTGAAGGGTTCTTAGAAAAGAATAAAGATTCAGTACCGGATGAGCATTTGACTTTACTTTTTGCTACTCAAAATACTTTCTTGAAGGATATTTTGGAAAAAGCTCAAGAGATTCGTAATTCACCTAATGCAGCTGCTACTAATACTCATAAATCAGTTACCACCAATTCTAGCGCTGGCGTAGAGACTGTCACTTCTCCTATGTCACCTTCTAGTTCAACTATCTCAAGTAAACGTGCTAGTCTTTTTGATGGACCTGCTTCATCCATGGTGTCAAAACGGACAAGTGTGTCAACAGCCGCAAGTAGTGTAGTTCCCTCACCTCGAAACACTGCTACTGGACCTTTGAAACGGACCATGGGCGGTGGCGGTGTCGGAGGTGGTACTACCAAGAAACCTACCTTGGGATCGATCTTTAAACATTCATTGATTGCTTTAATGGAGACCATCGATTCTACTAATGCCCATTATATTCGTTGTATTAAACCAAATGAAGCTAAACGTGCTTGGGAATTTGACCCTCCTATGGTCTTGGGTCAACTTCGAGCTTGTGGTGTTTTGGAGACCATCAAAATCAGTGCTGCTGGGTATCCTACACGATGGACATTTGAAGATTTTGCTGAACGGTAAATCACTTTTCTCATCTTTTCTCGCATTAATCTTTATACTGATGTGTAATCTGATATGTTGGATAGGTACTATATGTTGGTCAACTCGAAATCATGGAAAAATGAAGTTAAAGCGATCTGTTCGAGTATCTTATCAAACACCATCAAAGAAGAAAACAAATATCAAGTAGGATTAACTAAATTATTCTTTAGAGCAGGAATGTTAGCATATCTAGAACAAGTGAGAACCGATCGAATCAATTTCTTAGTGACTTTAATGCAAAAGAATTTCATGAGAACGTATTATCAAATGAGGTATAAACGATTAAAAGCAAGTGTGATTGGAGTTCAAACCATTTGGAGATCGATTATGGCTAAAAGAGAAAAAGAAAGGATGAGAAAGGAAAGAGCTATTGGGATTATTCAGAGGCAAATCAGGTGTTATTTAGGACGTCAAAGGTTTCTTAGGACTCGAACTTTTGTTATTCAATTACAATCTCGTAAGTCTGATTCTGATTCTTTTCATGTTTCTCTTCAATTCTACCTGATATAATTCAAAATCTGACGTATCTGTTGCAACAACCAATAGGTGCACGTGGAATTAAGATTCGATCGACTTTTGTAAACCAAAAGACATTTATCTCAGCCTCAAGATTACAAGCATTATTCAGAGGTCATTTATCAAGAAGAGTGTTTAAAAAAGAAATCAAAAAAGTGATTTTGATTCAATCGATTCATAGAAAAAGATTAGCAAGAAAAGAATTATTAGCATTAAAACAAGAAGCTAAATCAGTTGTACATTTTAAAGAAGTTTCATATAAATTAGAAAACAAAGTAGTCGAATTAACTCAAACTTTACAAAAACGTACACAAGAAAATAAATCACTTCAATCTAAATTAAATGAATTACAATTACAACTTGAATCTTGGATGTCTAAATATGATGAAGTTGATAAACAAACTAAAAGTTTAAAAAATCAAATTGATAATCGACCTACGATTGATTTACCAGAATTCGTAGCTCTTGGTGAAGAAAAGAAGAAGACTGAATCTCAATTAGCCGAATCTTTAAGAAAGGTAAATTGACTTATGAGATCTGTCTTTTTTTTCCTTATTCAAGAGTTGCTGATGAATCGTTTTGAATTTTTTTCTCTTTCATTCAGATTGAAGAACAAGATAAGATGATTTCAAACTTGACGATCGAGTTCGAAGCACAAGCAAAGGAGATGGAAGATCGACAAAAGTTATTAGATAGTATGACAAGTAATGGACTCAATGCAGATTCAACATCTGTATCAGGCATGAGGCAAGAACTCTTGAGCTTACGAGAACAACTCAGTCGAGCTCTTAATAGTCAAAAAGCACCAAGGGGTGATCATACTTTCCATATGGCTACTGGTCAGACTAGTCGAGAGGCCTTAGGAAATGGGTTGAACAATGGTAGTATCACAGGATCGCCTGGTTCTTTGGCTACAGGTAAGAGGAAATTGAGGAGACATAGCGCTGATGATTTAGGTGGTGATGTGTTACCGACTGTACCTACCACTGCTGCCGGCAATCTACTAGCCACACCTAACAGTCGATTTGATAATCCAAGAGCGGTATCAGTAGCCTATGCACAAACACCTAATGTTTATCCAGAAGACGCATTGGAAGATACATCTGAGATCATCATGAGATTATTAGAAGATGAAGAACCATTAGATGAAGATGTATTGGTAGGATTGATCAAGACGTTAAAAGTACCGACACCTTCATTACAAAACCCACCTTCTTCAAAGGAAGTCTTATTTCCGGCTCATTTGATCAGTTTAGTCACTAATGAAATGTGGAAGTATGGATTGATGAGAGAAAGTGAAAGGTTCTTGGCTAATGTGATGCAAACCATTCAACAACATGTGATGGTAAGTGATCTCATTGAAGTTGGATAACAGAATTCTTCTTGATACTAATCAGTCTAATGTGGTCTTTATTTTTGAAATAGGGATTCCAAGGTGAAGAAGCGATAATCCCAGGAATCTTTTGGCTTTCGAATGTACATGAAGTTTTATCATTTGTTTGTATTGCAGAAAGTGATATTTTACAAGGAATCGGACCAGGAGTAGATGGAGCAGGAAGAGATTTTGATTGGGATGATTATGAAAGATTAGTGACGATCGTCAAACATGATTTAGATTCATTAGAATATAATATTTATCATACATGGATGCAAGAAACTAAAAAGAAATTACATAAGATGGTAGTCCCAGCCTTAATCGAATCACAATCTTTACCCGGTTTTGTTACTAATGATGGAGGAGGTAGATTGTTTAACCGATTATTGTCAGGTAATCATCAACCTGCCTTTAATATGGATGATATTTTGAATTTATTAAATAAAGTTTGGAAATCGTTAAAGAGTTATTATGTGGAACATAGTGTGATTCATCAAGTGGTTACTGAATTGTTGAAATTGATTGGGGTGACTTCTTTTAATGATTTATTGATGAGAAGGAATTTTTGTTCTTGGAAACGTGCAATGCAAATTCAATATAACATCACCAGACTTGAAGAATGGTGTAAATCGTAAGTTGATTTTTGTTTTTGAAGATTTCGAATGTATTGATTTTAGAATCCATTGATTGATTGATTTTCGTCCTTTTTTGGGGGGGTCGTTTTGTAGACGTGATATGCCTGAAGGTACATTGCAATTAGAACATCTCATGCAAGCTACTAAACTTTTACAATTGAAGAAAGCTACTATTGCTGATATTGATACATGTTATGATGTTTGCTGTAAGTGATGATCGAATTTGATGTGTATTTTTTCTTTAGAATCATTTTAAACCTGAATCTCTCTCAATGCGATTTGATTTTTCTCTCTTAGGGATGTTAACACCATCACAGATTCAAAAATTGATTTTACAATATCATGTAGCAGATTACGAAGTAAGTTTTGATTACATTTCACTTCCAGAAAACTCAACTAACCTGATGAATTTCGACATAATTGAAAATGATTTTTTCTTCACTTTTAGAATCCGATCGCACCTGAGATTCTAAAAGCTGTAGCATCTAGAGTAATGCCAAATGATAAGAATGATCATTTGATGTTACCACCTGAAGTAGAAGAAGCAGGTCCATATGAAGTTCCATTACCTAGAGAAGTTATGTCACTTGATACTTATTGTCCTGCTTGTAAGTTATTCTTATAACCATCAAAAACATATATATATATATCTTGACTGACTTTTTTTTTTGGATTTTCTTGCTTAGGGTTAAATGTTCCTCATATTAGAAGATTAACACAAGTCGTGGCTTAAAAATTTTTAAAGAATTGGTAATATATATACATAGATTTTTCGATTTCAACCAAAAAAAATCAAAGTTTTTTTTTTTTTTTCTTTTACATTAAAGTTGAAAACCTTTTTCTTTTCGAAAGTGGATCCAAATTGAAGATTATCAATTTAATAGAAGTCAAAATTGGTAAAAGGAAGGAAATAGATTTTTTGGTTGAAGGAAATTATTAGAAGATATTTGAAAACTTGATCCATCAAATTGAAAGAAATGCTGGGTTGATGGCACTGGTGATAATTTCTTATGATTGGTTTCCTTTGTTCTTTTGCAATCACTTTTTTTTTCATAAATAAATCAAAACCTACTGAAGATGAATCAAGAGTTTGGTTAACAAGTTTTTCTTTGTCCAAGTTTCTTTTAGCATCTTGTTCTTATGAGTCTCATTTTCTCTTCTTTGTAATCATATCTTCTTTTCAAATTCTCACATTTGATCAACTCTGTTTTTTTTCCTTGAGATGATTTCTTCTTTTTTCACTTCTTCTTTTTCTTTATTTTTCTATTCAAAATTCATTTCATTCTTCTAAATCACGAAAAACAATTGCAACAAAAAATCAATGAGTAAATGAATTTTAATACTGAAAAAGTCTCTTTCGAAAACAATCTAGGACTTATATGTATACGGGTTCTTTCTCTCCGAATAGTTTGACACTCGAGGCTCTTTGGACTACGGAGTGATTGAGATCTTCAAATCTTTCAAACTTGAATAAGTATTAAACCAGATTTTTACAAGATGATATTATTCAATTGCTGCTAAAAACCGTGAGTGTACCCCACTTGAGTGGGTAATTTGACAGATAACCTACGCTGCTTGAACGAGTTAGGTACGGGTTAAGAATACTCTAAACCAAAATCTTATCTCAAAACTTTTCGTGGCAAGGTCTAAGATCTAATTCTTGAGTCCAACAATTCTTGTCTTGTTGATGAAGATGAACATAAGCCTGTTGATAATGTTAAAAAGCTTAGTAGATTCAACAAACATGACCCATGTGATGGCTTGATGAGAGGGACTTACAGCTGCGATTGACTCGGGAGAGAGTCGCTGAACAGTTTCAAACGATATTCATGCAAGTCATGAAGAAACATTCAATTCCGAATTTCCAATGATCAACAGCAACTTGACACCATCTCATCTGAAAGGTCACACTTACTGTGTCAGAAGTCTTCGCAGGACCCAACCATTCTGTGACATTGGGAGTATCAATGACTCCCTTCACGAATCGATCAAATTTGTACGTAAGATTTCGATGTGATTCCAATTTCCAGCCCATGAGATCTGAGACCAAGAAGCTTACGTCTATGATCACATGAGCTACATGGATACCTTTGGGACCGAATTCCCTAGCTAAAGATTGACTCAGCGCTCGAAGTCCAAATTTACCTGGATCCAAAGTATCTCACCATCAACGATTGGGACGAGGAATCGATTTATAGAGATAAGAAGATTTCACCTGCTGCAAAGCAACCGACATTGGCACTTCCTCTTATAGAAGCAGTAGCACCTGTGAAAATCAAACTTCCTCCTTCTTGATGAGACAAAAGTTCTGATAATACAGATTGCGCAAAGCTGAATGCTCCAAGTCTATCTCGTTAAAGAAAATCGGAAGATCAGCAAGATCAATCGAGGTGTTTTCCAAAATAAACAATGGGTTTTAAATGACTGACACGCTAACGTTGAGACTAGTCTCGAGATCATCACGACTTGATTCTAGAAAGGGCTTCATTTGAAATGAGCTAGACGAATTAAAGACTGCAACTCTTAATGGGATTTTATCAAATCTAGTCTTGATAGCTCGAAAAGTCGATTTGATCGATTGCTCAGAAGAAACATCGCAAGGAAAGCTATCCGCCTTATAGAATCAATCGTTTGAGAAAATCATTTCCAGGATTAAAGAATGAGTGCTATGAGCGATCGTTTTTGCAAGAAAGAAAAACGTTTACCGTTCCTCCTTTCGTTTGTATCTCTCGACTGATTTGTTCCAGTTTATCCTTTGATCGAGCTAAAAGAGCTACAGCATAACCTGCTTGACTAAAGGCGTGACTTACTTTAAAGACAGAAGAGTGAACAATTAAAGTAAAGTAAAGTTAGTCTCAATGATAGAAGTCTTACTTCTGGCAAGATTGATAGAAGAATCACCAGCTGAACCAGTACCATGACCTACACCGACGATGATAGCAAGAGCAGTTGGAAGTTTAGTAATCTTTGACATCGAATAATGTTAATCTTTTCTCACAAGACCATCAATCTATGCTCGATCCTTGATTACCAAAAAAGAAACCACCAAAAAGTGAAAAGGTAATTGAGAGTCAGCGATGATGTCATTATGTGACTTCAAATCTTACATAACCCTTTTATCGTCATCGCCATGAATCCCTGCGATTGGCTGTGAAATGACTTGTTTCCATAAATATAAAGTTTCGCGGTCAAGAGAAACAAGCTGATTGATATCAAACTTCAGTCTTCAAATTTAAATCATCTCATCCCATTCAAAATAATGTCTCGGTCTGCGATTCTCAACTTTTTGACTTTTAAATTTCTCTTTTCATAGCGAGTTTCATTCATCCTTGTCTTTTTGATCGATCTGATTTGATTAGCATTGGTCGTCTCGTCGCAAAAATGATGGGTAGAAAGAAGAAGCCAAAATCATCTTCAACGGCCGCAGTACAACCTGACCGTCATGGAAGCGATCATCCCATTGAGCTTGAGGGTAATCCTGTTCACGAACTTCCCGCGCCTGCGAACCCACGTGCGCGTCCGGTTCACGAACTTTTAGCTTCACGCCCAGTTCATGAACTTGCAGCTTCCAATCCGGTTTACGAACTCCCTGGTTCGCGTCCGGTTTACGAACTTCCAGGCTCGACTCCACATTCAGGTCCGCCACCTCCGCATGTTCACGAATTGCCGGCTTCGGAACTAGGATATAGGGCCTAGCCCAACTATTGGACCTGCGTGAGAGGGAATCAGGTAAGCTAGACCAACTCCTCGCTGAGCTTGAACGAATTTCAATCTTTGACATCCTGCCTTGATGTAACACACCCAAAACTCAAGAGTTCCTGTCAGATAAAAAGTTAATCGAAGATAGTTTTCGACCTATCGATCCTTCGACTCCCTAAATCTATGGGCTATATGCCTTCTCAGCTCCACTTGGTTCCAAATGATATCAGATCACATGTAATTCTAGCACATCTTATCAAAATCGCAAAATCTTCCTTCCGTGTAGTATACCAATTGTAGCTTATTGTGTAGTTAAAGTTGAACAATATGTATCATATCATTCGTAATGTATGCATGCCGAGTAGTGTGAGCGAGTAAGAAATCACATTTGTAGTCGTCCTTGTTCTTTTTGTTTCCTTCAAGTGATGAATAGTATGTACAATGTAATGTTACCGATGGGAAGAGTGGGGACCAATGGGTCAACTTAAACTTAAGCTTAGAGATACTGAAGGATTTCGGTGTTTTTTTCGCGGAAGTGTCTCTCCTGTTTTTGAATGAGATCATTGGGAATTTCAACTGATAAAATTTATGCCGATCATGGCTGTACATGCATTGAAACAGAACTCAAAGAAGGGATTCACAAGGTAAGATGAAGGGGATACAAATTATAGAGCATGGGTTCACAAAAAATAAATACATAGATAAAGAGAATAAACTTGAGGAACAGAAAATCTAGACCACGGAAGACAAGCAAATCAGATAGATCAAAGTCAAAGAATACCTAAAGAGAAGAAGGCAAAAAGATATCAGTCAATCGAATCGTATTTCATCAAAAGTATTTTAGAAGAAAGAATGAGTGATTGTATATATATTCAGTCGCGGTTTTCTAGGCCGGTCCTGCCTCTTCGGCAGGTATGCAGTTTCATCAACAAGAGATAAAAGGTCACATAATCCCAAAATAATAAATGGAATATGATAACTCTTAGATCTCTCAGTGCCCAGTGCGATTCATCTTTTTATAATTCAACATAAAAAAGATTGAAAATGATATGAATAAACGTATCGTACCTTAAAGTTCAAACGATGGAATTGTGAACATCAAGGCAGGGGAGCTCGTGAATCGAGCGATCAACCCCGGGTAAGCGCTTTGATGATGTTGTAGACCACATCTCAGGACGAGAGGAGTGGGCGGAGTTTTCGAGGAAGTTGAAACTGTCGATACTGGTATGTGTATCATGGAGTCGAGCCTGAGGTGTGGATTTAAAAAGAGGAATTCCCTGGGAAGTTGGCGCTGGAAGGTTGACCTGTGGTATGAAAATGATTTAACCTAACCCTAGTCGTAATAGCTTCCCCATAAACAAAAACAAGCCATTTATTCCAGACTTGAGACTTAACCAAGCCCTTTGCCAACAACTCACTTCTCAGGCAAGGAGACCATTTCATTTTTAGCGGCAAGTCCCACACTCAAGCCTTGGATCAGGTCCCTGCAAAGCGCCTGTGGAGGTATGTTACATGAATTCCTACCTTTCCTTGGAAAACTTTTGGAAAAAAAGTTGGATTCTGACCTTTTTTGTCACTCACCTCATGATTTTTGAGGAACCCCCCAAAATGGGTAAGATAACTTAAGCAGGCTAGAAATGTAGATGAAGACAGCAGAAAGCAATAATAGTTCTGCACAACTGCGGTAATCAACTTGATCCAGTTGGTATCAAGTCAGACTGAGAGTCAGACCATCTGTGTAATTGAAAAAAAATTGAACCTTGAGATGGAGGAGCATATACTATGTGAGAAGATTTGATGTGAGTAAAGGTCCACTTGATTGAGAATTTGAACTGATATATGCAAGTATCATATGTGATGAATCTCACTGTCACCCTAATTATTGCCGCCTTAGCAGGTACTTTATTCTGTTTACATTGTTCAAGTGTTTCTGTTTTGCTGATTAATCTACTGTTACTACATTCTCCCAGCTTTGCTGTTTCCATCTATATTTTCTTAACTCCACACATTCCTATCCTGTCTGACTGTTTTTTCTCTAGTGTCACCAGATTAGCAGTCTGCCCTTTTGAACAGCAAGTTGGGTGAGTGCCTTTCAAGTATTCATTCAATCTATTCAATTACACTGTGTCCCAACTTAAAGGAAGATGATTTTGCTCATAGGAGCAATAGCTCCACCACAAAGAACATTGAAGCAAAGTGCTGGAACTGGCTGTGGCAATGACCCCATTGCTATAACACCTGATTGGAATTGGGGTGCTCAAGGTCCTACCTTTGGTACACAAGGAATCATAACTTTCATTCAACTCCAACAAACTTTCCAAACCTTTGCGTCAATCTCTGGCAACACTTCCACTTTATGGCAAACTCAAAGTTTGCAAGGTCAACAAATTGTCTACCAGCTTCATCAAATGGTTTCACACTTTTATCGTGTGGTTTCTCCATTTTTAGGTGGCTGCAACAATGTGTGTAATGGCACAAGTCTGTTCCAGGTCTGTGGAATCTTCACACTGCCTTTCATGCCCTTTGATTGGATGCTCATAGCTTTTGAATTTTGTTTAACCTTTCTTTTTGAATTTCCAAAACACATTGGTAAGTGTCTTCACCCGGTTCCAAGCCATCCTCATGGTCATCCAAAGCCAATACTAGAGTTCTATCAATATATTCCGGAGTACATAGAAATTTCATCACTCACTTGATTGCTTGACCTGAACTGACACATTTACAATCCAAACTATTTAGCAACTCTTGCCTCCTGTATGCAAGTTTTTGTGACATAGCTTGGAATATGAGCAGCAAAATTGTTAACATATTTGTCAATATCAACACAATCTTTTTTCCAGCTTGGCATCCAACTTATTCAATATATACTCAAGCTATCTCATCTCATCTCTTTACAGCTCTATCAACAACACGCCTTTATAGACTACACATCCCAGAAACTCATGTGCTCTGGAACAAGGATCAGGTTGACAAACTGCCTACTTCTGTTCTGGGACCAGGAGAATAAGCATCAAGAGTTGAAGCTGAAGTCAAACATAATGACTCATATGCCATACAAAGAGTAGGATTTGAGCCACACTTTCAAAGTCTATGGCCATATGACATATATAAACCATTACATATTGATGATCAGCTTAACTATCAGATATTGTCATGATTGGCTCAATCTGAGAATGCCTTTCTGATGCACTGTGGTCTCAAGGATGAACCTTCAACTCAAAAATCTGAGGTCCCTGATGAAAATTGATAGAGTACGCCAAGCCCGTGAAGGTATCCCTGTAGTTCAATATTGGGAGGAGTGTTGGAAGTTAGGTGCTGAAAGGGCAGAGATAAACCCAGTTGACACACAACGTGTCTGCCACACTCATGGGTTCAGAGAGACCCAGAGAGAAAATTTTCCACCCCAAAAAATTTAGACTCTCCCTCCTCCTGCCTGTCAGTCCCCCACCTGAATTCCTCTCCAAGAACTATCTCCCAAGTTTTCTCTCCCCTTTAGTCTTCTCGCAAACTTACACTACACCAAATGTCATCTTTACCGGGCGGTAAAGAAAACTACTGACATAGAAAAGTCCTGAGGCAACAGGAAGAGAGCTAAAAATCTGAAAAAATATGCACCTTGTTCCTAGATGTTGGGGCATCATGATGAGTATCGTGTGGTATTTTACACGCAGATATTGGTCTATGTACTAAGAATAAAGGCTGAAAATCATCAGAAAGTCACATGTAACAATACCTGAAATTTGGGTCATGAGTATGAAGACAATATTTTGTGGTCTAAAAACTTCAATAACTTTTGCAATTCTGCTCCAAATGACTCAATTTTTGGTTCATTCAAAAGCTGAACTATTCTCCTTCACACTTCATAATGTTAGTAAGGTGCTATCTAGTCATTTAAACACTCTACATATGTTCAAACAGTTCTGCATGAATAGCTCTGTAGGATCTTTTTTAGACCAGCTACAGATGTGATGTCTCAATGATAAATGTAGAGGAAAGGCTCACCTTTTCAATGCACTTCAAATCGAGTGATTTGATTCAGAACTGCAAAAGTTATTGATGTTTGAAGATTCCAAAATCCTGTCTTCAAAGTCAAGGGCCAAATTTCAGGTACAGTTGATCCAGCCTAGTCACAACCACAGGCCGGCCCCGGGGCCGGCCCCAAGACCCAAATTTTCAACCCTCCAGTAATACCCAAGTAGGGTATTTTGGTAGAGGTTTTTTTGCATCTTATCGCTGCTTTTGACTCACTTGATCTCAGCTTTGTTGATTTGTACTTGGACTATCAAAGCAACAGCTTCAAATGCAAATCCTTCCTGGACTCAAAAGCTCTCTTTGAGGACGTTCACAAGTGGTGTCCAGTGTCAAGGATTTGGAAGTATTTTCAAAAAGGCAATTGGCAGATGGACATCTATTGGTGAGTCTCTTATCATTCTTGTCTTCTTAACTCGCTATCCATCACTGCTACCTCTTCATTTTCAACGCTCAAGACTTGGTATGACCAGGTACCAGCTGAAAAATTGACCAAGAGATACTGCTTGCATTGATGCATACCACAAAACACCATCATGAGATTTGGCATGATGTGTGACCCTCAAAGGGCTTTTCTTGTCTTATCTTGCTGTTTTCATCTTTTTTGCATATCCTGTCTCATTTCTTCTTCTCCATGTACACAAACCACCATTGTTATGTAGTTGATGAATTGTGATGAGCAGAACTTGCACTGAGGGTTGCTTGTGCTGAGCCGTGCTTGTGCTGCTCATAAGGTACTTAAGTAGGTACTTAAGTGGACACATAAATGTGTGGGCGCCTAGGCTGGACAGTTAAGGCCTTAAGTTAAGTACTTAAGTACTTAATATTAGGCCCGGTTAGGTACCCGGACCCAAATATTGGAGTTTGGGGGAAAAAAAAATTGAAAAAAAATTGGGCAATCAGATTGACTTGCCAAGTCATTTCTAATACTTACACCCTATTCCTAACCCAAAAATGACTTATTACATGTCATTTATTTATAGGGGTTGTGTGTATAACGTTGTGTAACTGAATTTTGTTTTTGCAGAGCGGTCGTGGTTGTGACTAGACTGGATCAACTGTATTGTTACAGGTGGGTTTTTGATGATTCTCAGCCTTTATTGTTAGTACCTTAACCAATATCTGTGTGTAAAATACAAAAAATACTTGTCATGATGCCCCAACATCTAGGAACAAGGTGCATATTTTTTCAGATTTTTAGCTCTCTTCCTGTTGCCTCAGGACTTTTCTATGTCAGTAGTTTTCTTTACCGCCCGGTAAAGATGACATTTTGTGTAGTGTTATTGTATCTAGAATCTTTTCTCAAAACTCCTGCCCGCCATCCCGGGCCGAGAAACCCCTATCTTCTTCAGCCATTCTCACCTTGTAGGGGGTATTATGGTAAGGTCTCCATAGGATACCTTACCCCCATACCCCCTCCAAGTCCCCCCACATCACGAACAGGTACTTAAAGGTTTAGACATTGTATTTAGATCTTTTACTTCTTATATGCTGGTAGAATAGGTAACAATAACATATGTGTTCCTAGCAAGAAAAACTTAAGAGCTGGAATAACAGACCCAGGCACATAAGCCTATAAGGTCAGACTTGGAACACACACTCCCAGACTATCGGATGGTCAGGTTTTGGCCCCAAATCCCGCCAACGTAACCGATTAACACCATGTAAATATCCTTCTAGCACATCAATGTGCACACACGAAAGACTTTCCTTAGACCCTGTAAAGACCCATCAAAGAGGTACCATAACAAGCACATCTTCCCCTTATCACCTGGGAGGTTGAAAGTCAGTTGACCCCTGCTGACCACAAAGGATTCCGCCAATCCTCTGAATAAATCACTATTCACAAAGGGCACTCAACAGCAATCTCAGTCTAAATCTGACCAAAAGACTTTGAGATTTGTTTCAAAACTCTCCATGTGTGCATGTCAACATGCTACACAAATATTGACATGGTGTAAGATGGCAAGTTTTTGCTTAGTCTTAGACTTTTTCTCAGAATTTTTAGCCATCACAAGACCCTTGATTGCTCTCAAGAGCTGTGAAATTTCTGTGTTATACCTCAGGTTGTGGGCGCCCTGGTATTTGTGCAGGCGTGCCAAGGCATGTTTTTTTGGATTTTTTTGTACTGATGGAGCTATCTACCACAGCAGTGTTGCATTCAAAGTTGAGATAGATTCAAAACAGTTGTCATCAAAGTTCTACTACTGTTGTTGACAACTCCAATGTTGGTGATCCAACATAGAACTCCTGAGATTTGGCATGTTTTTCAAAAAAGTGTGCAGATCCCAATGTTATCCGTTTATCTGAGGCATGGGTGTGCTGCGCCCATTAGGGCGGTTCAAGAAGGGCTTTTACAGCCCTTTTTTATATTTTACATCTTGTTCGGGGTCTGTAAATTTTAAGTAAAATTTTAAGGTTGTGAACCACCTTTAGAGGTGGTTCACGGTTTGGCAATCTCGTAATCAGCCTTAAAATAAATCCTGTCCCTGAATTTTCAAAAGACAGGGACAATTGAGCCAAAAAGAGAATTACTTCCATTCTTTCTTTTTTTTGTTCCTGGATTCTGACAATTTTTGGTCAAGAAAGGACCTTGTTTTCTTGTATTTTTTTCGATGTCTTCCTCTTTCATTAACAAAAGTCTGTACAAAAACACAAGAAAACAAAAAAGAAAACAAAGCCAAAAAAAGAGTGGTTGGGACTGTGTTCCTGAATTTACAAAGCTGTAAAACGTAAGTTTACAGCATTTGTCACTTTGCGATCAAGCTTCTTAAGGATTGAGCAACCTTAAAAAGACTGATTGCAACTTGGCAACCACGTGGCTCGCGGTTCTCTTCTTGAACCGCCCTATTAAAAGGCACACTGAAGGCATGTTTTTTACACCACACCCCCAACCTGAGTTACACTGGACACTTTTGAGAGAGCAAAAGGATCAGACTTAACAGACAATAAGAGCACCAGCACTGTGACCTAGGAAATAAGACCCAATTGGTGTCTGTACAAAGCACTTTTGACAGAAAATGTGGTGTATGCCCACTTTCCCAGAATTGTAAAAAGTTGAGAAAACCAAGCCTTTTTATATACTGGAAAGTTGAATTGAGTAATGTCCCAGCCCTGGTCTGGCAAGATAGATAATGTGAAATACCAATGTTGGATTGGCCAGCTTTGTCTAAATTGATAGCAATCAAGATGGGAGTTTGGACGCTTTGCCCTATTGGGTGGATATATAAGGCCTATGTAGTTGTCCATATCTGGAGGGCCAAGGTAGGATTTTACATAATGTGGGAACCATACACTTTGTTTACAAGGCCAGATGCTTTGTTTTTTTCCCCACAGGATTGTAAAACAACCTGTATTTTGGGTTTTACAAGGCCCAGTGTTGGTGCTTTAACAGATCAGAACAGTCTCTTTACCGGTCTGGTGCCAAACATAGACCTTGTTGGAACATCCATGTGAAGCTAAACATGGCTTGATCAATGATCAGGACACCACTTCTTGGATACACACTGCTACAAGGTCTGTTTGATGGTGGTATCATCATCACTCAAAACTAAATTGAGCCAGAGAAGTTTGTGATTATCATCAATGAAAAATCATGTCAGTGTTATCTATATAATCATAATAAATTGATCTGAACAAAAGCTGACACATTCATCAACTTCTAGATTATTTATTTGGGTTGCATTCTGCTCCTTTACCAGCAACAAAGTGGGGAACACTGCTTTTTCTCTGCCACATATCCATGCATGATTTTTTCTTTGACTCATGTTTGCCAGTTGCCCTCTCCACTTGTCCACATCCCCAAGAGGTGACCTTAACCTTATGTCTATGGACAGGGGTTGCTACTCAATCCCAATGGATATCAGGAAAATGTTGTGATGCTCTGCTATCAAATGCTTGATCAGTTGGTACAAGCACAAAGTCTTGAAATTAAAGCCAGCTCAAAGAACCAATCATTTTGACTCTGATTGAAAACAAGTAATATACAAGTCTATCTCTACTTATTATCTTCAAGCAATGTTTTTGTCTTTACTACAGCGGTTCAAGAATCCTTTGGGTCTTTTTTTGAAAAGACTTTTTTCCGAGTTTTGTCCAAAACTTGCAAAAAAAGACCGCCAAATCAATCGAAGAATTCTTGAACCGCTGTATCTTTTCAGGAGAAGTTCCTGCTATGCTTTATTCAAACTGCTATGCTTTGTCCAAACACTATGCTTTATCCAAACAACTATTCAGCCAAAATCCAGTGTCCATCTTGTTGTGTTTTGTTTTTCAAGATACCTCATGAAGATGGTCAGGTTTTGTCATTTGACCGGAAATTTCTCAGTTTCCCGCTTTGTTCCGAAAGATGGTCTTGTTTCTCATTTCATAGGGAACCTCGATTGGAGCTTTCCATGGTCCTGTGAATTCTATGATGATCATGTAGCTTTCATAGTCCAATTTTAGTTCCTCATCATGAATAGAGTTATTTAAACTACCTACCTACACAGTACACAGTACACAGTACACAGTAGTACACAAGCTGATGAGTGATGAGCTAGGATGAATTGCATTGAGGTTTGATTGGTTTGCTGAGAATGATTCAGAAGTTGAATGACGTCATTGATCAATCTCACAGCATTCAAACCCATCGTATTTAATCATCAACTCGTTCTCTTGAGTCTTCATCCCTCTTTCACTAATAATAATTATCAAACATCCATAGAACTAACTAATAACTAATAACTAATATATAAACATGACCCACACTCAAACCAATGGAGATGGTACTCATGAAAGGGTAATCTTAATCACTGGAACTACTGGTGGTCTAGGTGCTCAACTCTTAGAATATATTTTAAAAACTCATTCACCTACTCCACGGATCTTTGCTTTAAATCGAATCGGATCCGATCAAACCGTCACCGCATTAGAACGACAAGAAAGTGCCTTCAGTTCTAGAGGTTTAGATTTAAATTTACTCAAGCATTCGAAACTTACTCTCTTATCTGCAAACACACTCGATCAACTTCCTTCAGAAATCAAACAAGAAGTAAGTTGATTTCTTAAAACCTACGAA
This sequence comes from Melampsora larici-populina 98AG31, assembly GCF_000204055.1. Classification (NCBI taxonomy): domain Eukaryota; kingdom Fungi; phylum Basidiomycota; class Pucciniomycetes; order Pucciniales; family Melampsoraceae; genus Melampsora; species Melampsora laricis-populina. Next base: position 144,941 of record NW_006768805.1, read on the forward strand.
AACCTCACTCAAAACCTTACTAATCCTTGGGTTTAAACTCAATTTCTCTTTCCAATACATAGCTCTCAACTACTCTTACTCATATTATTCATTTGGCTTATCCAGTGAACTTTAATCTCACCTTAGCTTCATTTGAACCATCAATTCAATTTACTCAATCCTTACTTGAACTTGCCAATCAAGTTTCAATCCATAGACCCAATCAAAAACCTAATTTTATCTTTGCAAGTTCGGTAGCTACTTTAGCTAGTTTTGTGGGTGAGAATGGTGAATGGGTTAAAGAAGATAAAGTGGATATGAAGAGTTGTTTAGGTACGGGTTATGGTGAAAGTAAAAGAGTTTGTGAAGAGGTATGGATAGAAATTTAGCAACACCTTTGATTTGAAGAGAATCGAGTATTGAAGAAATCCTGATTAAGCTTTTCTTTTTCTTTGGATTTAGATCATCGAAGCTTATGTAAAGGCTTACGGTTTCACCGCTGTGATTCTTAGAATCGGTCAAATGTGTGGTAGTCGTCGAGGTGGTTCATGGAACATGACTGAATGGTTTCCACTCATCGTTCAATCCGCTATCACTCTACATTGCTTACCAGATGGTGCTGACGTAAGAGGACCATCACCTGATCTCTGTTCTCAACCTTTGATGAAAGACAATTGAATTGACTCTAACCTTCGTTTTGTTTGATTGCTTTCTATTAGGATATTGCTTGGATCCCAGTTGATGAGGCCGCAGTGGTCATTAGTGAACTTTCTTTCCATCCTCGTCAACCAACACCAGAAGAACAATATGTTTATCGACATGTGATTCATCCACGTGCAGCTAAATGGCATGATTTAATTCTACCTATCTCACAATGGATCTCAGAGAATTGTAAACCGATTGAACCGATCGAATTAGTTCCATATGAACAATGGGTTCAAAAACTTAATAAACAAATTGAAGATGGAACTCCAGAGAATTTAGGTGCCGCTAAATTATTAGACTTTTATTCAAATCAATCTCCTCAATTCGGTTTACATACATCTGTTGTAGAAGGATATGAAGCTATGGGTGTGACTCGTTTGATCACCAAAGATAGTGAAGTTGAAAGTCAAAGATTGAAAGATTTGACACCTTTAAATCAAGATGATGCGATTGGTTGGCTTACTTTTTGGAAAAAGATGGGACACTTTAATCATTGATGTGGTTCATTACTTCCTTCTATATGCAGCAAACCTCTCTCTAAAGCAGCAAATCAACTTGTATATCTCTTCTTCATTTTGTGAACAATAGAATCTCACTCGGCTGTTCTGAACCGAAAGATACATCTATATTCAACCAAATCTTTTTATTCTTCTTACTTGATTGGCTCTTAACAGAGCTGTTTGATCGTGTACGTTTGTTTTATGTATATCGAATATGCAATTCAGTGTTGTTTACTTTTTTGTACGCCATATCGAAAATGAAGCCCAGTTGAGATGTAACGCTCCACGCACAGAGAGAATCGAGAGAGGGCAACATCAGGCCATGTGGCTCCTATCCCGGTACTGGATGTTTCCCAGCTTACTGACCGGAAGGGCTTTGTTGACCAATCTTAAAAGAATTCCCTCTCAATCAACACACATCAAGATCTTTTCAACATTTTACATTCTCAACCAATCGATATAAGAAGCTTTATCATTTCATACACACAGAAATATCACAGACATACAGTTTGAGACGCCCAACTGAAGTTTACATTCTACTTTGCGATTTTCTTTTTTCCCTTTTTTTCTCCTTTCACAAATGTGATGGTTTCACAAACAAACCTACCGACAGATGATCATCAAATCAAATCAAAAAAAAACAGAAAAAACCAAAGCAGGTAAGTGAAATTGAATTGGCAAAGAAAATAATCGAGTTTTTATAAAATCTCACAGCTCATTGAGGATCAAGATTGTTAGAAAAATGATGATATATGCACAGCAAGTTTTATTTTTTCTCACTTAAGTTTGCAACACCCGGAAGGTTCTAAAGGGGACAACCATCGGTGAACATGAGGTTAATTAATGATTTTGCATAAGATCGAGTGGAAGAAACTAACCTTTCCCTCAAGTAATTCTAAACTTGCACCTCCACCTGTACTGACATGTGATAGCTTATCTTCAGCGCCGTATTCTATGGACAAACATCAGATAATCTGTCAGTGTATGTTGATCACGATACAAACGAGAAATGATACTCACTCTTACAGACTGTAGCAGTGTCTCCACCACCTACAATGACAGTAGAACCTTTTTGACAAGCTTCGATACAAGCATCAAGCATGGCTTTAGAACCTTCAGCAAATTTATCAAATTCAAATACACCTGCTGGTCCATTCCATAGAATAGTTTTTGAGCCTATAGAATACACAATCATAAGCTTAGTTCAAGGCTGATCTTCTATTCAGAAAAGTAATGATCAAGACAAAACGGAACACTAACTCAAAATAGCCGCCTTGAAATCTTCACGACTCTTTGGACCCGCATCCAATCCCATCCATTCAGTTGGAATACCTTCAGCATCAGTTGAAATCTTAGTAGTAGCATCTTTATCAAATTTATCGGCTACAACATAATCTGAAGGAAAGATTAATTCAACATTATTCTTTTTAGCCTTTTCAACTAAATCTTTAACTTTCTTGGATCCATCTTCATCAAATAAAGATTTTCCAATCTCTACTGAATTTAAGATTTTTTTAAAGGTGAATGCCATACCACCACATACGATCAATTTGTTAACCTAAATCAAAAGTAGATCTAAATCAGCTCTACTAGTTCTTTTCAGGACTGATGGATCAAAGATGATTGAATTTCGAACCTTGTCAAGTAAGTTCTCAATCAATTGAATCTTGTCTGAGACTTTAGCACCACCTAAGATGGCCAAGAACGGTACATCAGGCTTCTCTAAGACCTTACTAAAGAATTCTAATTCTTTCTTCATCAAGAACCCAGCCACCCTCGGTTCTCCTTGAAATCCGACCACAGATGCATGAGCTCGGTGAGCGGTACCGAATGCATCATTGATATAAAGGTCTCCGAGTTTGGTCAAAGAGGTACGGAAGGCGGTGACGTCTTCTGTTGATGCTTTAGTCTTTTGACCTGTAGCTTCATCTTTGGATGAACCTTCTTCTTCAATATGGAATCGAAGATTCTCGAGTAAAATCACTTGACCGTTCGAAGCGGATGAGACTTCTTTCTCGACTGATGCACCAACACAATCATGTAAAAACCTAGAATGATCCCACCAAAAATTGAATTAGTTGACTAAACCGTAAGATCAGACTTGTTTTAAGCTAAACTTACTTAACATCGGTTCCTAATAACTTTTGAAGTTCATCAGCCACAGGTTTAAGAGTATACTTCTTATTAGGAGACCCATTAGGTCTACCAAGATGACTCATTAAGACTACCGATTTAGCTTTCTTTTCTAAAACATATTTAATAGTAGGTAAGGCAGCTACAATTCTTGCATTGTTCGTAATAGCTCCGGTAGTTTTGTCTTGTGGTACATTGAAATCTACTCGGATTAATACTTTCTTTCCTGAGATTTCGGAATCTGAGATATCGGTGATGGTCTTTTTTGAGGAGAGACTGTGTGATCGAAGATGAAAATGTTGAGTTTGAAAGAACTTTAATGTTGAAGAATATGAGACTAGAGCTTACGACATGATGTTTTGGTATCTTTTGATTTGGTTTTGGTTTTGTTGATGTTTGGGTGATATATGGATTCTGATGGGGTTGGTTTCCACTTGACTGTGCAGTGTATTTATATCGATGAGGTCACCGAACTTAAACCGACTCTCCCCGATGAGCGGATTCTCAACTCACGTGCTACATGTCCAGACTCCACATGTAGCATGTAAGCATGGCTCGATGTTTTGTCGTCGGACTCGGTCCACAGCTTACATAACTAGATCTCTTTTATTGCGCTCTCTCAAAAACAAGTTTGCATTTTTTTCTCAAACTTTCATCTCTCGACTGGTATTTTCATTCAAGTCAAAGTTATCTTACAAATTCTCAAATTGAGTTAAGATCCTCATTATACCCTATTGGTCATATCCAAAATGGCCGACGCAGATCTAGAAGCAATTCGACAAGTTCAGTTCCAAATCTTGTCTTGTTCTGTGACTCTATGATTTGCCAAAAACAAAAATCAAGACAGCTTATCAAAAAAAATAACGCGTACGCTTCATATTAGAAACGATTAGCAGACTTAGCTTCTCGATCACAGAATGGAGCTGGTGACTCCTCAGGAATTCCTTCTTCACTATTATCGAAATTAGGAGGTACTGAAGGTGGTGAAGGTCAAGAAGATGCTGCTAAGATGGCTCAGAAAGAGGAGTAGGTTGGCCTTGATGAGATCTTGTAGTAGAGTATAACTTCGAAGACTACTTCGATGATCACCTTACCCCTATAGAACGTACTGATATTGGACATTTATTCAATAGAATGAGGAGGACGGCTGTTAGTCAAATCATGAATACCGATGCCCGTGAAAGACGTAAGTGAATTGTTCGTAATCTTTTTTTAACTCTATTCTGAAGCTCATCATCTTTTTTTTTCTTTTTCGCAAAGTGGCACGAATCGCACTTGTTAGACCACAAAAAGCTAGAGAGATTGAAGATATGCTACTAAGGATGGCACAGAGTGGTCAATTGAGAGGACAAGTTTCTGAGGATCAATTGATTGGAGTTTTAGATCAAATCGAACGGGCTGAAGCTGGTGGCACTCGTGGTGGTCAAGCAGTTACGACAGTCAAGAAAATCACTGTCAGCCCTTCTTTTTTTGGTCATTTTTACACTCCATGGTATCTTTTAACTGATGAAATCTGATCTTGATCTTGTTTTGCTCGATAGTATGCTCGAAAAGATGCTTTTGATGATGATGATTGGGATCTTTGACCCAATGAGGTCCAGGATGTTAAGTTTGCGGGGCTCTTCACGAGCTAGTGTATATTTTCCTAATCTATTCAATGACCATCCTCCTGGTCTGATCATATCTTTGTGTCTCCAATGAGGTTGTTTCGCAGATGTTGATCTGTTCAATAAAGTTCTGTAAAAGTTCATCATCTCTTGATGATGAATATGTCCATATATACATGCTATTCTTGAGCCACTATGACCCAATGAACTTGATACTAAAACATTATCTTAGCTGACTGGTTCTGATTGTCATGTTCTCGAGTGCAGACAATTTACCTTGCTTTGTGTCATACGACGAAGAATAAGCAGGCATAAACCCTCTTTTGAAATCAACTTTTCTTTCGCTTGTTCCTTTGTTCTGTACTAACTTCTCAGACTTCTTCATGAATTCCAGTTGTTTTCGATTCAGTCCCATTGCCAAGCAGGAGTTTGATTTTATGCAAACAAAATCAAGTATATCCGCGCTACCTGCTGCGGCTGTGTTGATGTATGCGGCCTTGATGATGACATCATTGCTTGCTCAAGCTTGAGAGACTATGTAAAGCTGTGCTCTGATCACAACTTAAAAGATAATCCAATCCAAACCACTTTCTTACCACTCATCATTCTCAACAAATTCGACCATTAAACCATGTCAAACGTAGCTCCAAACCCTAACAGCGGAATAGGAAATGCAAACATCACACCACAGGTATCTTCAGACCAACCTCTAAGTGATACCAATGGTCAGTAGCATCATCACTTTCATAGAAACATTTCACTCAAGTTTATATTCATCATTCGGATGGCTTTAAAACATGCTATTAAACACAGCCACTTCAACGGGTGAAGAAAAAGTTGGATTCAAAGCTCAAGTAGAAGGTTATGCTAAAAAATTCGCAGGCAAAAGTGAGATACCAAATCATCCAAAGTCTATAATGATTGAAGTTTCTCTTTACTCACACTTTGATTGATTTGGTTGTTAGCTTTTGGGAATGAAAAAGAAGTAGCACAAGGTGAAGCTCGATTGAATGGTGAAGATGTTCCAGGTACTACTTCAAAGTAAATCATAGGTGTACAATTATCCAATTGGAGACAGTTTTCTCGAATCTCGAGGTTTTCCTTGGGAATCACTGTTTCATTGTCTCAAGGCATTTTCATGTTGCGATGACTAATCTGTAATGATGGAAGCAAATCAAGTGTTATACTTTTCTCCTGAGGGTTGACCCATGATTGACTTGATGGTAATGATAATCACCATGTTTCATTTCTCCTCGAGAATTGATGTCAGTACAGTCTCCAAAATTGATAGTACACAGCCGCAGGAAGAAAGTGAACAATGTCATAAAGATGGAACTTGGATCATTGCACAATTTTATACCAGAAGGTAGAAAGAAAAGAAACACCCATGAGTCATCATTTCTCAGAAAAACAATGAAAGCTGTAGTTGATTTTGTAGAAAAGCAGACAACATAATATCCAGTGAAATCAAGAATGCGAGATATATGTACAATTGACGTGAGTCGAAAAAGAGAGGATTGTTTATAAACTGAAGCAAAGTGCATCGATCAGTGTCTGTAGATGTGATGAGCTATGATATCACGCAGTTATCCGTCGTCACTCTATACGAGTGGAGACAATAACCTTACGAGACTCAAGCTCCGATGGACTGAGCAAGGGTCCATTATCGACACACAAGATCTAAGTAAGAGAGTGAACCAAAAACTGTAATCAGTGATATTGTCACTTTCCTAAGTAAAAACCCAGAGACTGACCTGATATTGATCACGTCTACTGAGAGATTTGATAGACACCCTGAATGGAGCCAAAAGTTTACTATGCTGTGAGAGATCAAGGATAGGTTCAGGATTTTGTGATGAATCATTGCTAGACTTTAGTCGCTTCAATGAGAATAGATTCGACCGAGAGGTCATAAATCCTGAAATGGAAATACAGAAAGGTTGAGATAGTTTCAACAAGGAGGACGTGTTAGTGACTCGAAGATGATGTCACATACCGCAAAGCGATTTTAGTGCCGTCGGTACTGCCCTAATGGAAAACAATGCGAAGTCAGTCCCAATTATGCTAGTAGGAGAATTCATCGGTCTTTATTGATAGAGTGATTGCAGATGACACGAGGGATGTGCAAGATAGGTTTTACAAACTTTGCAGGATCAAAGATCAATAGGTTTTCATTGCCTTGTGTATCGGTCTCAAAACCCACAATGGTACGACTATGGCCGGCGTGTTGAAGGTAGAGGGGCATCTTATCAGTGTTTATGATAGAGCTCACATGACCTGATGCGGATCCATTGGCTGGAGTGTTCGAGGAAACAGAGGTTCCATTGAAATATGCTGTATTATAGTAAAGAGGAATGCATATCAGTAATCGGACCACGGAAATTTGATCAACATGACTGGAGGGATTGATGTGCACCGCGGACCCAATTAGTCAATCCAAGATGAGTACCCTTGGGTCCGGTGGGATTTGGAAAATCGATGACTCGGGCACTGTTCCAGACAAAAAGATCGAGAAGAGCAAAATCAGAATGAATTGAACTTCAAAAATGTAAGATAATGATTCTTGAATTGCAAAAGTGATTTGACGAACCGTATTCGTAAACTTGTAAAGGCCACATAAGCTTCAGTAGTACCAATCCATTTCTTTTTTCCAACTAGCTTGTGAGAGAAACTGTCAGCGCCAGGTGTATCAAAACCTTTCTTCCAGGCTTCTTCGATGATTCTCTGCCAGCTTTGGATACTAGGTATCTCAATTGGGTCTCCCACATTATGACTCGTTGATGGGCGTTTGTTAGATAGTTCAGCTTGAAGAGGAGATTGAGAATTGAGCTCAGGATGAGAGGTCAAGGCTTGTCGGTAGGCTTCAAGGTGTCTGACGGCAGAAAAGAGCATCTGAATATTTCGATAACCACATCCCCATGTCAAATCGCTTGCTCCACGATCAGTGAGTGATGAAGAAGTCCGGATATATAGGACGTCGGGATTGCAGACAACGGCAGAGCGAATTCGACCGTCGCTAATCGATTGGACTAATAGTTTTTCGATATGGATAAGTAAGTTTGCTACTCCATTGACTTGAGATTTACTGGTAGGCTTAATGCTGGGGTTCTGTTTAGGTTTTGTTGTAGTAGAAGACGGTAAGATTTCTATTTCATCACTTGTGTCTGAGGCGTTATGGGGTGCTGCAGGGAATGGTGGTATGTGATCTTCACCAAGACAGGCCGAGACATGCGCTTCCTTGTTGGTAGCTTCATCCCATGGTTGATTACAGACTGGACAGTAAGGAATTGGTTGGTCGAATCCGAATTGATCCATGAATTAAATTCGAAAGACTTTGAGCTACTTTTGGGAATGATAGGGTCTGAGAACTCTTTGTCTGTCTTTATACTACAGGATATTAGCATAGTCGGGACCGGTCAATACATGCTAATACCGCGTGGATATATAAACAACTTCAAACTCAGTGTGGACCACCAGAAAATCATTTTCTAGTCTACATTCTTCGTAAACCAAATCGCACACCCATATTGGATAACATCATGTCCACCAACACTGGTCTCGATAAATGGCTAAAGGCCCAGCTCAGACTCCTCAGATTAGAGCGTGACTCTGAAAAAGTCGAATTTGATCTTCTGACATCCGATAAAGTCAAACAAGGACAGACTAAACTTCTGGAGCGAATGGGTATATCCATTGGTGGTTTAGGAGTCAAATCGACTTCCATCGGGTTGGGGGGCAAGACGTCAGTGAATGTCTCTCAACCAATGCCGAATGTCGAAAGGACTCGTCGAGTTTCGATGTCCTATTTCGCTGTCAGCGGCACTGATTGAAGTCATACTTTTTATAAACCATCTGTACCATAACACGGAACTCGCACGCTTTTGCGCATGATAAAACATTTAAACGAGGCAATGATGTAGTACCATTGAACTTGAGCGACCAGCCCAATACCACACAGACCCCAAAATCCCGTACCATACGTTTCGACCCGGCTTGCCCGCTGGTATCATCGATCACGACCTTAGTTCCGGAAAGGCAAAAGGTGTCAATACCAAGACATCAAAATTAGATAAGATCACAATCATAGAAGGGGTTGTTTCAAAAGTATCCGATACTTCTATCACTTTATTCTTGAGCTCTAATCAAGATTCGAACCCACCCGAATTACCTGCTCGATGTCGTATGTTTGTAATATTTCACGATGGTTTCGAGACTGGGCAGTTGAAAGTCTGACCTTGACTTCAATTTTACAAATTTGAAGCATAAAGTTGGCAGACACCGGGACTTTTGACAGGTAGAATCTTTGGCTAGAATGCTACATTGACGGTCATTTAACTGGGTAAAATCCTTGAACACATTCCGCCTGACACCATAGATTGGAGAGCACAATTGAGACCTTGAGGATCTCCTGTGAAGCGGAGGGTATCATTGAGCCGTCCGAAGATACGCACAAGGACAAGGCTCCCGAAGATACGCAGAAGGACAAGACGGAGTCGACCAATCAGGGTGCGCTTTGGTACCACCGCATTCACCTTGTTTATTCTCCCATGTCTCTGCAAGATCTAGCATCAAGACACCCTCAGACACCCCGAATCCATGTCTTGAATGATCAAAATATTGATCAAAACATTAATTCTCTCCTGGGCGATTCTTCAGACGCAGCCACTTCCAAACCGACCCTGAAAACGGTTCGCTGCTCACGAATCTCACTCACGCCTGTGATGCGCGTTCTCCTGGGCATTGATCCTCTGGAATCAGTAAGATTTCTCTTTACTTCTAGGTCTTACACCTATCATTGACCGTGATTCATGGTGTCATTATCCAGATCGAAATTCCTACAGCAACGCCAGAAAATGCATTAGGTTTGAATGATTCACAGCAGCGTGCCGTACGGCATGCACTCTCTCCGGCGCCCATCACCCTCGTCTTTGGACCACCTGGTTAGAGTCAAACTTTCTTGTTCAACTCCTCGTACCAATACATTATCCGGCTTGTGTAGGTACTGGAAAAACGCATACCCTGGTTAGTATCATATCAGCTTTGCATGCACGAGGGGACCGAATCTTAATTGCCGCCGCGTCAAATCTAGCTATTGGTACGATTGTTTCTCTTTGAGGGTGAAACTCTTATATCTGACTCTTTTCGATTCTAGACAACATCGCCGAAAGACTTTTAGCAAAGCAACTTCCACTTACTCGTTTAGGTCATCCGGCTCGAGTCCTTGACTCTTTATCACAGTCTACACTAGATCATCAGTGTAATACTTTTGATGGATCTGAAATCATCAGAGATTTAAAGGTCGAAATCAATGGAAAGCTCAATAAGCTTTCTGCGCAAGGTAAGGATAAGCTTCGAGGGAAAGCTAGATCGACTGTTTATATGGATATCAAAGACCTTCGAAAAGATTACCGACAACGCGAAAGGAAACATACGGATGGGATCATCAAACAAGCACGGATCGTATGCGCGACCACACATGGGTGAGTATTATGATTGGTCAGCCACGCTATTGGGAGTGTTAATTAAGCAGGGATTTGGTCATTTCTTGTCAGGGCTGGATCCCGTCAGTTAGAAAACCAGGTGTTTGATGTGGTGATAATTGATGTGAGGTTATTTTTCGAGTGAGCTTTCAAGCCCACCAGTCTCACATTTTGATATTTTCGATTTTTAGGAATCTACGCAGGCCTATGAAGCTGTAAGCATTTGAGAATTTCAAGCACAAAGCTATCCGATCTCAGCGCTCACTTGAAGATGTATCGATTTACAGGCATGTTGGATTCCGATACTGAAGTCTAAAAGCAAGGTCATTTTGGCAGGTGATCCACTGCAATTACCGCCCACAATAAAGTCGAACAAACATGAATCCGTATGTGATTCTAACTGCTCGACAGATCGGTGGTCATCCTCTGATTTTCTACAAATGAATCCAGACGGCCTCGAAATCTAAAACGCAAAAATCATCATCCAAAGAAAAGCCCAAGGGGAAGGGAAAGAAAGATCATGGAGAGGGTACCAAATGTGGTAAGGGCAAGAAAGAGGGTGATAAAGGCACAGAAAAGGAATCTCCTGATCCCGAACATCCCAAGGCTGATAAGATAAATGTCAAGTTGGACGATCAAACGGGCTTAGAAATGAACGATCTTAGTGACGATGAAAGCGAAGAAGAAAGTTTATCAGAAAGAGTGGGAGCCTTAACTGATCTAGAAACAACCGGAAAACCAACGACCAAAGAAAAACCAACTCGACGTGGTTTCTTTATGATGAAACCTCCGAAATCACTCGAAGTGACAATGTTTGATAGGCTACTGAAGAGCAATACTTCCATCAGTTGTCTTCTTGATGTGCAATATGTAAGAAACGCATTGTTCAGTTTCTAGCTACGCATATAGCGAGTGAGCTCACATGTGTAATTTTGCTTCTTTCAAACTCCAGCGGATGCACAGTATGATAATGGAATTTCCTTCAAAACAGCTGTATAAGGGAAAATTAAAAGCTGCCGAATCTGTAGCCGGGCATCTTCTCAAAGATCTTCCAAATGTCTCAGAAAGCGATAATGATGGAATTGCAGACCCAGTCCTGTTTATTGATAGTGAGTCAAAGGAAAGAAGAAGTGATCGTAACATCTGATTGACTCGGAATCACTTGGCTAGCTGCTGGTAGTCATATGCATGATAGGATTGCAGAGGAAGGAGGTGATGGTAGTGTTATGAATGAAAACGAAGCAAATCTGGTCGTGAAGCAAGTCACAGATTTTGTAAGTTTTTTCTTTTGAAGTCATGCGAATTGATCACATATTTGTATTCATGCTTTGTTCCCATTTTTTAGTTGGAGGCGGGTCTTCTTCCGGAACAGATCATGGTTTTATCACCCTGTAAGTCTCAAATTGATTCCTTTGCAGTAAGAGTCTGGACTTGCCTTTGTGGAATCTTCCAATTACAGATATAGTGACAAACATGTTGATTCTTTTGAATTAAAGACTCGGCACAAGTAGCTCTATTGTCATCTCTGTTGAAATCTTTGTACCCCACACTGGCGATTGGTTCAATAGACTCATGTCAAGGTAAGACCTAGTAATCCTTAGATCTGATACCGTATGATCAATGATGAAAGAGAATGCTTTTACAGGACGCGAGAATGAAGCAGTGATCCTATCTTTGGTGAGGAGTAATACCGAAGGCGTGGTTGGATTTTTACATGAGACGCGCCGTCTTAATGGTCAGTTTTACTTCTTACTTACAAGAAATCTATTGTGATATATGGCTCATAAATCTGTTGCATCAACCATCATGGGTTTGATATCATTTAAATATATAACTGGATTTGAATCAAAGTGGCAATGACACGAGCCAAGCGAAGTTTAACTATCATAGGTGATTCAGATACCCTGTCAAAGGGGGGAGATTTTTTAAAAGTAAGTAGAAACCAAAGTTTTGATCGTTGATAGGAAGAATCGCGTTGTATGGCAGAAAGTTTGACTGATATTTATCTATTTTCAGAAATGGATGGATTGGTTAGAAAATAATGCTGAGGTTCGTGTTGCAGATTCATAAAGCAAATCTGAATTCGTCATCCAAGAAAGTCCAATGAGCTATCAAGATTGGATGCATAGAAAATTTTGAAAATATCATAGTACTTGTTTATCATTGAATTGGACTGGGTATTTATGATTGACTTGATGATATCCAGGATGTTACTATAGCATAAATAATGACTAAAACGTGTAACAATCTTTGTTCCATCTTCTCATCTGACCCTCATAGATTAAGCACTGACACTTGTTAGAACTTGTATAGATTGGCCTTCACCTTTGAGCAATTGACCTCTCTTTTGTGATCTTTTGATCAGAATCCTTTTGTCAGAGGTCAAATTCATTTTCGTAATCTTACAGAACACCCTTCGTGCCGGTTGCTTATACCACACCAAGTGGAGCCTTGTGGTCCTTGAACACCAAATTCAGATCTGTCAACCAATCAGAGATCCTCAGCGTCTTAGTCTTTTTGAGGCCATATCCACCTGTACACTTAAGTATGTACCCTATACCATAGGGTCATACAGACGTCTGTATGACCCAATGGCATTCGAGTCTGACTGCCAAGATGAATCAACATCTTAAGAAGCATCTTGAAGGGTTCCAAATTTGGCTAAGTCACCTTTTTCCTTAGGGAAACCAAGACCAGCCCCGAATCCCCACAAGATACAGCCCACCATGTTAGCAAAAGTCTACCACCCTTCGACTTTTGCCCACCAGCTCAGCAAATACCCAGCACCGACTAACTGAAGTTCAACCGACACCTTGAATCTTTGTCTAGCCACTCAGCTATATGCCAACCACCCGTCAAATTTACATTCACCCTTCCAACATAACTACACCACCCGTATGGTGACCCTACTTTCAAACCTCACCACCCCCCTCCGACATTACCCATCTATCTACACAAACACCACCGTATCAATATTCACCCACCACCCTTTCTTACATAATCACCAACATCAACCACCCCAGTCCCAACATTACACCGTACCCTAACCACACACCCCTCAACCAAGCAACTCACCTACAATCATCCATCCTTTTTCACAAATCATTCAAAAGAAATCAACCTTGACAGTCATCTACCCCTCTTGATAACCATTCTCACCCCCCCATGTCGTCTACCACCTCAGCATCCAACAATTGTCCTAGCCTTCAACCACCCCCCCACGACCTTGTCACCGCCTCGCTTGCCGAAATGCAGACCCAGCTCCAAGCACACGCAGCTGCCAATGGATACAAAATCGCCACACAATCATCAGAAGGCACCAGCATACGTTACAAGTGCCATTGATCAGGTCATAAACCCGGGCCCAATTCAAGATCCCTCAAAACGAATTGTCCTTTTGCCTTCAAGGTTTTGCAGATCGTCCCTTCTTCAGTACCCGATTACCTTCAAGCATTAGCACTGTAAGGTTCTCTATTCTGGGAACCTTCACTGAGGGCACTGAAGTCTCACGGGTGGTTTATCACAACCACTGAAAACTAATCTAGAACTCGAGTATGTCACCGCCTCGCTCGCCGAAATGCAGACCCAGCTCCAAGCACACGCAGCTGCCAATGGATACAAAATCGCCACACGATCATCAGAAGGCACCAGCATACGTTACAAGTGCCATCGATCAGGTCATAAACCCGGGCCCAATTCAAGATCCCTCAAAACGAATTGTCCTTTCGCCTTCAAGGTTTTGCAGATCGTCCCTTCTTCAGTACCCGATTACCTTCAAGCATTAGCACTCAATGGAAACGAATCGAAATTACCTCCAATCGGCAGCTGGACCATTCACATCCAGAATCCAAATCACAATCACGAACCGATTGGTTTCAAGGTAACATACTTGTATGATCTTACCCAGTCAAGTCAAACTGACACTCATCTCTCAACGCTATGAACTTTGCAGCCACATCATGCAGAGTCACATGACATGTCTTTGTCTTTGGCAGTGATCAATCAACGCTCGACCATGGCAAGTCAGTTCCGTTAGTAGTAATCTCACATTGGCCTGTTGGTTTATGAAGTATCATTCAGGTATCCGATAGGCTTTCACGACTTCCGCACCAACTTTGGGCACAGGCCCTTGATGAGATTGATCACGTACTCGCCAAATATTGTATCCTCAAACCACCAATATCAGCCATTCCATCATCTGCGACAGATATCATTCGACTCTCAGAAACGAATACAAGTCAAGAAACCCTTGCCAGTCATCTAGACCCCACCAACTCCTTCATAGGCACTTCCAAAGCTTCCATCACATCATTATCAGTAGTCGGTACCCCTCATTTTTAACTCTCACGTCTTTAACTCTTGGATTAAACTGACCTTATTGATATGTCATTGTTTTTATAGACAAATACCAGTCGGACGGAAGATATACCTCAACCCATCAGGAAGAAACCAAAAAATGCCCAGCCTACCTCTCCTCAAAAGCCAGATTTGACAATCACAGGCACCAGTCACCTTCTGTCATTCCTCCCACCTCAAATACCTGCTCGATCATCACCACCCCCTCCCTTGTTGATACCGTCACCACCTGTCGCGACTAATCCACACTCGGAACTGTCGCCTCCACATCCACCTTCACTTACACCACACTTCGCACGCAAATCCGACTCAGCCAAGGTCCCACAAAACCCTCCTCTTCGTCCCTGTTTGGTCGATTACGAGTCGGAGCCCGCTGATGAAACCGAGACCTTTGTGAGCTAGCAAAACTACTTCATTCCTTTCTACTCTTTTTTTGGAACGTAATCCATAAGAGTTGAAGATATTGACAGGCGTATATTGCATTACAGCCTTCCCCAAACCTCAGTGCAACGGATTCACCAGATGAGGTGAGTTACCCAATCGAACAATTTTTCACCTTTTTCACCTTGTCGGATTCATGTTCATTACTTGGACTAACACACGGCATCTTTTGAAGCTACCTTCTATCGACCTGGCGAATATAGAACCCATCTTACCACAGCTTTCACCCTCGCCTGGTAATCTCGACGATGCGGACGGAAGCTTCCAATTGGAAAGCCTGTTGCCACGTCCACACCTGACTCAGCCAGACAAAATCGCACCGATTTTACCTGTACTAGAACCATCCACCAAAGTAAGTAGAATTCAAAAATACCCCGGTCTCATACCAAGAAGTACTTTCTCACAACTGTTGTCGTATCAATTTGTAGATCAAGAATCCAAAACATAAGGATAAACCGTCCAAGACTCGGCCTGCTGAAGGTCAGAATGACTTGAACCTTTGTAGATCAACCAGACAACAAGTTGCCGATCCCCTTCCGGTATGTGGTGTTCGCCGGTCGACGCGTACACGCACCTCCAAAAATGTGTGTACGTCCCTTTCAAAACACCTGCGACCTTGCCTCATGGTTATTGATTATGCCAGAGCCCACAGGACAAGTGTGTACCTCATTGGCTTCATGAGTATGTAGATTTTGTGTCAGACCCTCGTGGTGATGGTCATTGTGGATATCGCGCGATCGCTATTAGTCTTGGACGAACTGAAGGCGAATGGATTTTGGTGCGAGAAGAGCTTATTGGCGAGCTCGAGTCCAAAGCCGATTTCTATGAATCACACTTGGCAGCACGGAAGTATGGCGCTGGTGGTGTAGCTGAACACATTGCAGTACTCAGAACGCAAAGGGAAACCGTGTTGGATAACCAATCATTGTGGCTCAATTCGGCAGCGATGTTATATATCATTGCATCAACATACAAACGGCCGTTCTGCGTCTATGGTGAAGGACCAGGTTGTTTTTCTGCACTACCTCTGGAAGGTCCTGTGAATGACAACCCACCCATATATCTATGTTACGACCAGGAAGGTCATCATTTTTTGTCTTTGTCCCTCAAGTCCTCTCAGTGTGTCCCTATCCCTAATCCCTGGAAAGAATGGTATAAACTCGCCAAGCCGGACGCGATAGCGTGGTGTGATATGTATGATTCCCACTTTAAGAAATTTGATAATTGTATCCGACCTATTTTAGTTAAAGAATATCCATGCTTGTACGGTACCAAAGAACCTGTAGACCTTGTGTCAGATAGTGATTAGTTTGATTAGTTTGAAATGTAGTTTGTAACTTTTTGTCTTCACCAGTAAGCCATTCAACGATATGTATGTTGAACCTTTACATAATTTGTATGTGGAGGTTGAACCTCCCATTCAAGAGTCGAAGGTTGACCAAGGTGATTGACTTGTTTATACTTCAAGCAACTCTCATACAAATGTATACAACAAATTTCTTATGTTGTATTCATTTATCTATATTTGTTGTTAGATATCAAACAATGTATTTAAAAATGAAGACAATAGCATTAAAGGATGATGTTCAATGAATGATATTACACATATAATACGTATCATTTACAATCTTATAATGGATATTGAAACCCAAACTGGTAAATTAACATGAATCAATTGCTTATACCTAATCTCTCAATAGCCATTCACCATTCATGTCGTACCACTGATCATAAAACAAGTCTTCCTCATCCTCATACATTTCGGGCTCCTCCGCCTGAATAACCGTGGTCATTTCTGTCCACTCTTCATTTACCCAGTCACAAACCTTCTTCCACCCCTGTTGAAGTTCAAGGTCGAGTGGGTTGCAGCCTGGTAAATACTGGCAAGTATCGACTAGCTGATGTTTAAGATCCCGCCAGTTCTTCCACAATTTACAGGTCCTCTTGGCGACGATCTTGTACAGAGCTGACAACCTAGCCTTCTCGTCTACTTCTTCAGCTGAAAGGTTTTGACATTAGTTGCTGGAACCATGTAAATGGGAATGAAAATACCGCGGACCTTGTTGCATTGTAATCTTTAATCCCATGATGCGCTGGTGATATTCAATTGCCCAACCCATCATATGGCGTGACTCTCGCGCGAGTCGCCGCAGCTCCTCCTGGGCTCCCCTTCGCGCCAAGAAGGCAGTTATACCACGCCTGATTCGCTCGGACTCTGCCTCTTTGCCCGGCAGTACTTCATCTTCACCTCGGTTCCAGAATGGATCATCAGGTTCCATGGACTCGATGGTATCAAAGTCCGGAAGTTCCACTCGCCGACGTCTAGGATAATCTGTGTGGTATTTTTGTACCCGACGCTTATAAGTGTTGTACTTATCTCGTAAGTTTCTTAGTTTATCACCACATTGGCGTGTCGTTTGCTGCTGCTGTCTCGTACCTGTAGTGTAAGAGATGATCTAGCCATTTGGTAAAATGGATCATCAAATCAAATGACACACCTTCGTTGCGATGCTGACGCAGTCTGGCTTCAATCACACCAACTCTAGCTTCGTACATCTTGCCTCGTGCAATTGATATTGCTAGAATCGCATTGGTTTGAGTGGCTGATAATCACCACGTCAACTTATCATCCATATGTAGGTACGCGAATGACCGCTCGACATAACTGTGACACCCAACATCCCTCGAAACTCATTACCACCAAGTTCATTCGCCACGGCTTTGATGCGTTCTTCAAAGTCAACCACTGTCCCTGGTAGCGCTACTAGCTCTCTGCGCTCGGCCTGAGTCCTTGCTCGGCGGCGTGCGTTTTGCAGGCTGTCAAGTCGTTTCCTGCGATTTTAAGGGATGTGTAAGTATGAAAGGTAAGTACCTTGTAAACTAACTAGGCATCCACTTACAGAGAAACATGGAGTCCTTCCTCCAACTCCAGTAATAAACTTATCTTATCCCTTTTCTCACTCTTCGATTCCTCGATGATATCCAGGTGACGTGCTCTTTGGGCCATCCACTGGCCCTCAAGATATGCAGCGTCTCGGCCAGGGCACCCATCACCCGGTGATATCAGCGTCTTGAGTGTAACTTCAGCCTCTTCAAGACGCTGCCACTGCAGACATTTTTCGGGTTCCCCAAGTGGGCAGGGAAAAATGATTGGGAGTATGATTTGTCATAAAATGGTCTATCACTCCACACCTGAGCCATAACACCCACACTACATATGTGTAGCAGGCTCAGTGAATATGTGGTTATCATGTACATACAGTTCTGCTCAGTTATCTGCTCATCAGGACAAGTTATTCATATGTAATACATGCTGTAACTTCTTTCAGATTGAAAAAAGCTTCCAAAAGATTGACTACATACACTGACTCAATGTTTTGGTGTGATCTCATCAACTCAACTGCATGTAACACACTTTCTGTTACTAAGACATAGCTTCAACAATATTGCCTGAGCAGCTACAGAATTATATGTAGTGAATTTTTGGGAAAAAAATTTCAAAGTCGAAAAAGTTACATGTGGTATAACTTGTGATTTATTTATTCTGATGGGCAAAAAACTGAGCAGACCTGTATGTACATGATAGACAACTATTGACTTAGCTTGCTGCACATATGTAGTGTGGGTGAAATGGCCCAGGTGTGCAGTATTAGATTCTTTTATGAAAAACTGTACTATTAATCATTTTCCTCTGCCAAATTGGGGAAGTTGAATGATGTTTACAGTGTGCCTGGCCTCTGTCTTCTTCCGCCGAAGATGTTTGACTGTCACGAGTTGTGCACTGTCAGCACACTTTGTTTCGATGAGAAGTAGATAATAAGAACAAATGAAATTACATACCGGATTCATGCCGAAGCTGTGCATTAGCATGTGACGACCGCAAATCAATTGCGTTGACCCGGTGTTGTGGGGTGGCATATCTTAGAGGTGCGACAAGAGGATTGAGGCCTGACCACACCCTCTCGGACCCTTCGCCATCAGACAGGCCCCAGCCTGGATTGAGCCGAGGATTCCACAGCAACTGGCATCCCCACCTATGCACATATGCGTGGAACACACTGGTCCCAAATCGGATTCGACCATTTAACTGATCCTGTTGAAATGTTCCACGCTTCAAAAGGGTTTATGAGAATGATTAACAAAAATATGAGTCACCAATCAAGCATATTCGCTCACCTTTTCAATCCCAACTTGCATTGTACACCCAATGTCATACAAGAAACCTACACGTCGAGGAGTAGCACTGTGGTTGCGAGTCAAGTCGAGCATCCACTTGATTAATGAATAGCTGTAGTGCAGCCTGAAATACATTTGTTTTAATTTACATCTTGATATATATTTAAAACATATAATGATCCACTCACTTTTCACCGCTTTGCACAATATTAGCAAACCTAAGGGAATGATCATGTCGGCATACCATGCCCATTAGCCCCGTTTCATCACAACCTGCCCAATGCCCTTTCCCGCGTGTATCGTTGGCTGCGGTGTGTTGATCGGCACACGCTTGCTGTGGTATAATGTGACCGGATCAATAGGGCTCCTGAATAAAATATTATCATGGAACAACTCTTACAAAATCATCATCAGCATGTCCATCGAGTTGACCACGCATCTCGTTAACTTGTTCATCCGGAAGAAATAGAGGTGGCATCTTCATAGCTTTCTTGGCAGCTTTCGTTCCGGCGGCTTTGTGACGCCGATGCTGGAAGTTGCCGTCCATGCAAACTACTATATCTGGTTCTAATGGGGGACCCTCAAGCGGTAGAGGTGGCCCAAAACAGCGTGGACAGTTGTTGGCAACCTTATCGAGGGGTGTAAGGTCAAGGTATCTATCCATGACGGACTCAGTCATGGATAGCATCTCCCTATACGCATCCACAGCCCAAGACAAAGGGGTGTGCCATTGGCGTGGCTACTCAAAGTCAGCTATAATATATATCACCATGATTAACGGAATTTACATACCTGTTTGTTCTTTGTAAGGATAAGAGCACAGAAGGCATCAAGGAATTCGTCCAGAGCTCGAGCAAAAGGATCAAGTCGAATGGTGCAAAACTTCCATAAGATATGGAAAAAACGTAGAAGTCGGATGGAGAAGGCGGTCCTGGGGTACTTTGGGGAACCGCCGATGTAACCCATGAGAATAAGACGAGTTTGATTGTTTTTGTGACAGGGACAAAACCGGATACAAGCCTTGCGACACGCTTTTTCAATTGTTAATGAAGCCGTGGCGGTATCACTATCATGGAAAGGTAGTGTAGTGTGAGTGTTTTCATGGACATACTTAAGAGGTCAACCAAATCCACGTCCCTTTCGTACCATTGGCTAGGACGGCATTGACATGCCGGCTTGTGATCATAGTCCCATAATGCGGGGTTTCCCCATTCGCTCGTCTTCAGACCACATGCGAGATATGCACAGAACATTTCTTCTGCTGCCTGGGCAAGAAGAAGTTCACGTGCATACCTTTCTTCTTCAAGATGAGCTTCATGTATTTCATCTACAAAATCGGGTCGGGGTATCTCATATTCATTTTCGTCTTGCTGATCTACCATTCGTCCATAATCCTGATTCCGATCGACACCATCCTGGACATCACCTTTAATGTTGGATCGCTGGTTCCGAGATTTCACAGCCTTTTTCATCTTTTCGAAGTGCTTCTTCTGTAGGTCGGTCTTTGGCTCCGTCTTCCAGTAAGGCTTGTTTGGATTAAACGTCTGATGGACACCTTCAAATTTCGGCATGATGAATTATGAGTAATAAATAGTATTCAAATATGTTCCAAAAATTGGCCACGTATTCCTCAGTTCTGAAGCATTATGCCTTCATGTGACATGTGAACTTTTCAAATATGGATGACTGTATGTCACCCATATTTCACATCCGTGACAATCTGATGTGATCTCCTCAGGGGGCACGTGAACATTCAATGGTATTCACGTTGGATCTTTTTCAAAAGACCATCATGCAGGTCTTGATCAAATATCTTCCAAAACACGCATACAATGATAAGCAGAGTACCGTACATTCAATATGTACCCACGTAAGAAACCAAATGAGAGCCTGAAGGCTGACATTTTACGTAAGGAAGATAAATGCGGGTATGTGAGTGATTCTATATATATAGGTATGACAAAGCTGCTAACCTTTGATCTTTTACTGTTGACAGTACTTTAGGTTTTTAATAAGTAATATTGAAAAATCCAATATTAATTCCTTATGAGAAACAAACCCACTGAATAAATATAATATTGCGATGTAACTGCATCTATGTGATTTGCTATGGTCTATGTGATTTGCTTATGACAAAGCAAATCACATAGCTACATCCTTGTGCTTAGCATGCGATATATTAGTTTTATCAAACTTTATAATTATTAAAATGTAATCACTTTGTAGATTTACAACTTGTATATGAATTTGATGGATGAAGTTGGTGTTTTACCCCATTAACACACTATTTGTTTGCCCTGCATAAATCAACTTGGTATGACTTGCAATGCTTTTCAATTTTTGATATTGATACTCAGAGTCTATAGGAACATGTTCAATGTGCAAGCCAAGTGTTAGAATCCAGAAGAGCATCGGAGTTAGACTGGGTCTTAACACCTGCATCACCATGTGTCTTAACACGTTTGATATTTGGTGGAAGCTACAAAATATATATATATAAGGTTGATATATATTTGATCTTATATGTTTCATTGATCTTTAAATAATTGATATACCCAATATATATTACAATTCATGCGTGATCACATGTTAAGAATATTTTTCATGAGATCTCTATTGCATAGAGGATCTTTGAAACTCTATGCAATATGATTTCGGTAATTTTGCAAAGGAGAGCAAGCATATTTTATTTTGTATACATCCATGAGTTTGTTTTGGGGTTGCAGAGAAGAGAATCTATATATATAGATTCCGTGTAAGTTGTATCCAACATTCCAGTAACAAAGTATCCAACATAAACATCCCACTGGCAAACAAATTCCTTCACACCAGTCAGCCTTTGCCACTTCCTCACTGTCCTTGTTCATCGCATGAAAAAGAAAATTTCGTGAGTGACTTCATCCTCATTATACTTTTTGCACATACCACATCTATAGGATCATACAATATTCTTTGTTTCACTTAACCATCTCAAGTATCAATCCAGCTTGATCACCGTACAAACATTCTCGTAACACATTGATCTTTGGCTGATCAAACAATTCTTTATGTACTTGCATTATTAATCAATCCTGCTTGATCACCGTACAAACAATCACGTAACACCTGATCTTTGGCTTATCAAGCAATTCTTTATGTACTCGCATTATTAATGACCGGTTTCCTAATGTTACAGACTCGACACAATTTTACGTTGGTTTTACTTCTGAATTTTGACCGGCTTTTACATCAGCTAAGTTGAGTTAACCTCTGAAGTTGTCATCTTATTAAACAATCATACATCTTATTAATCAATCATACTAATATTATCACTTATTGTTCGAACAGACTGAGCATGGCACTAATAGGCAAAGAACAGGACATGGAAATGACAGGCGATTCCGCTGTTCCTATACTTTTGAAATTGGGCAATGCTGAAGGGGTTAGCAGCTTGCCCCCTTCAACTCATTTAGGAACGCCCCAAAACAACACTCAGGACGGGGACACCACACTTCAAAAGGTGTTTGGGGACATTCAACTCTTTGATGAACCCCTTCTTGGTAAGTATACCCAGTTAGACGAAAGGACAATGGAGGCTTTCAACACGGAGGAGGACATTTATTACTATACTCCATCCGACATATCAGCAGCTTAAAGATCAGCGTGAGTTCGCATTTTTCATTTCACAGACACAGAACAGCAATAAATAGCTGACCTGTGATTATAGGCGATCTGCAAGGCGCAGACCAGATTCTCCAAGCTCTTTTGATACCATCGGAAAAATATGGTACGCTGAGGAGGAACGCAAATGGCTCGCCCAATGGGCAAAAGCGTATGGGGGTCCTCCCAACTGTCCTCCCACCCCAGGATGTTCCCGTGGTGAACAAAGCGGTCAAGATTAAGTGGTTGCATTTCTATCTACTTGTTTTGTCTTCAGAGCGTAATCCAATGGGGCCATGTTGAACTTTGCGAGTCTGGTCTTGATCCTTGTGAATCGAACATGTTATGGCTTGTTTTTACAATATGAATTTGTATCAACAAAGCGGTCATGATTCAGTATTTACTTCTACTTCCTTTGTCTTAAGGGCGTAATCAATAGAAGCTTGTTGACATTTGCGAGTCTGGGATAGATTCGCGTGACTCTGTTAAGGCTTTTCGCAAGATCAATTTGCATCTTTGCAAATTGATCTAAGACAGTTTCTTCGAGCTCTCAGACGAAGAGCTACGGTTATGAAAGTATGATTGCCATTCTCACAAGTCCAAACTTGTGAGCCCTCTACAAGTCATTTGAGACTGACTCGAGGTATGCGATAATACATTCAGAGAGGGCACGTCAAGGGGACGTGCAGTAGGGCACAAGGTGAAGATATTGGGCTGGATCAAGCCATTACGATAGTATTTCTTGTGAGAGTTTGTCTCAGTTCATCTGATCAATGAGACGTAACATACAATTGGAAAGACATTTGAGTGAAACAAGTGAAAAGGGGAAAAATATGAAAACAAACGCTCTTCAACAAATAAACGTTCAAGGTACAAATAACAAACTGAGGTCGTTAATCCCATGTTTCGCAGCCAACCTAGCCATTTTCTTGCGTGCCTCCTCAGGATAGCCCGTCAAAAGAGTACCACGAAAGACATTCCACTCCTCATCATTCATGTTACCACGCATATCATTGACTTGATTGATTCTGTCCACCAAAGTTTGGTTGATCTGGCAAGCACAGCCAAATCGAGTCACCTTTCCTCTTGAAGGAATAACTCTAACATGTTGAGCATTGTAAGTTTCTGAATTCGATGTGTGGTGCTCGATGTGGCTATTCCACAGCATCTCCACCACACCATCGCATGCATCGTAATCAACCATGATGTTGTAGTCGTCCAAAAAGAAGCAAGATCCTACGTTATCACCCTGAAACTCATCGTTTTTTATCGAGTAAAGCTTCCCGGTTTTGCGGTTGATACATGTGAAGAGACCAAATGAATAACGACTGACATCGTTGTCGTTGTGAGGTGCGTTGACAAACTCATCGAATGTGACAGCGATGTTCGAAGCGAAAACTTGAGCGTTAGGTGAGACGTAGAAGGATTGTCCGGCCCACAAAGGAGCCCCGGTGCGAGAAGCGATTTCAGCGTTGGATTCAAAAGCATAAGACGATAGATTGGCAAAACGCTCGGCAAAGAAATCCTCGATGGCAGGGAGATTGCCTTGACGAGTGAGATCATCTTGCATCCGCCAAAGTTGTCCGCTAGTGGTGGCGTTAAAAGCGTACACAGCTAGAAACAAAGCAATGTCAGTTTCAAGCCGACATTGAAGGACATTACTACTGACTAACCTGCTTTAACTAAGGGGTCAAAGCCGGGCCTGAAACCTGCAGCATACATCTTGCCGTACTTTTTCCTAGTTGCTCTGACTTTCTTTGCAGCACCATTGATCTTGACCAAACCTCGTGCTCTGGCATGATGATAAACAGTTCGAATAGCGTGATCGTACTTTTCAAATAAAACTGAATCTTCCGGAGTAGGTTCAACAAATTGTACAACTGCTAGTAGATCACATGTATCTTCATCAAGGCATACGACAGTGCCGAAGTGAATTCGAAAGGGCTTTGCCGATTTATCGCCTTTCTTGAAGAACAAGAATTTCGAATCAGGTGGAAGTCCATAAAGTTTGGTAAGTGCCGCTTTTTTCGCAGCACGTTGGTTGGGTGGTGGTCGATTTTCGATCTTTTTCTCAGCATTCTTCCGTTTGGTTCGATTTTTGCGAGAACGAATCGTACTGGGAGACTTATGCTTCGGTTTATTAATCACTTCATCCATTATTTTGAATCCGCGAATCTTACTTGACCTTAGCTTCAGGGTTATGCGTCGAGATGAGCTCAAGTTTCGAAGCAAAAAGTCAAGCAAGATTGCGAATTAAAACAAGGATTTGAGCAAAAAATTGGCCTAGGACGCTCTAGTTGATTAAGATGTAGAGTAATGGAGGAGGTTTTTTGGAATGCGATAGTTGTGAATTTCAGAGTGTAAAGGGGAAGGATTACGAATAATGAGTTGAAGATGAAAGTTTATTACTGGAGCCGAGGAGTTCAATTTGACTTGTGTGGATTCGAAGGATTGATGTTATTTGAAACAAATGAACCAGGGCAGTTGAGATTTCAAAAGGGACCCAAACGAGTCGCCAAAGAAAGGGTCCGTTCGATCCTGCGAGTTCGAACTGGTTCGATCTAGCTCTTTTCCAAATTGAATCGGTTAGACCAAATCGAATCCAAATACATAATTAAAAACACAGTTGGAAGGAAATCCAATCATGTCAAATCCGTCGAATCAACTCCTGCGTTTCCACACGACGATTTGCCATTCACACATCACATGGCATATGTTTCAATTCATCAACCCTTTCAGAAATGAAAGGGCCCTTCCTTCCACTCAAACGGTGCCAAGAACAGCCTCATCGAAAACTTTCAGGGCGGTCTGAAACGCGCGGCGGCCTGGCAGTGGGCACTGTAGTGATGACGAGGTCATCAGGTGTTCAAACTTCATACCATGGCAACAGCCAATGTGGCCACGACCTGGCGATTCACGTCGCTTTCAGGAGACCTCTTGTCTTGGTTCGCAGCCGCGACAGTTTGATGTGATCCAAACTTCCAAACTAGGTTTCATCATCGGTGATTTTCATCTAAATGAAAAAATTCCCACATGAGCATCCATTGCCATTTGGAAGGAATATGCGAAAATGATTTGTCTCCATACGACAAGACTTGCTCATATGAATCTCCAACCGGCTTTGAAACATGTTCTTACAAAATCTCAATAGATATCTTTAATATCTATGTAATCGTGTCTGAGACTCAGACACGTTGTGACAAATTAAGTGCTACTCGGATACGAACGTATCCTAGAATTCTTTGATTGAAGCACATGAAACTTCTAGAATGGGAGTCGTACCTCTCTTTTTTGTTTTGGGATTTAAAGGTGATAGTAGATGAAACAGAAGGAAAGATAGACAAACTGAAAAAAACACTTGGTTTTTAGCTTAGTTTGTCACAAACTAAAAACGATACAAACTAGAGATGGTAGGAATGAAACAGAGGGATGCAAGTGGGTCATGATGCCGATTTGGTTTTGTTGTTGCGAATAACAGTATAGCGGTTGGCTACAATGTCTTGGTACCATGCCCGCATCAGCTCTTGATTGTTCATGATCGCTGCAGGTCCAGCTAAAATCATCTCGGGGGTGACAATTGAATCGTCGGTCTGATGGACCGCAAGACGGATGTCATTGGGAAATGTTATGCGTTTAAGTAGGATATCGCATCGGCCCTTCTTTGGATGGAAATGGACCCTAGGCTTGATGAGCTTAGGATTGACATTTTCAAGATGTCTGGCTACGGTATAAAAGCAAACAATATCAAGAAGCAGCCCATGATGGATTTGAAACAACGGGAGACCCTTACAAACAAGACCATTCAAGGCGGTTGTGAAATCTTTTCGAAGCTGATCATTCACACTGAGTCCTGCCTGCTTTGCCTTCTGGTTAGAAGGTTCGCGTCTTGTGGCAAAGCGGTCAAATCGTTCCAGGAGGTGATTTCGAGTGGAGAACGATGTGAGGTAAACAGCATCTGAGCTGAATTCTTTGGACCAACCAGCCGAGGGATTTGAGGTGGTTGGTGTCCATGATGCGGCTAGGAGATGGTAGTGTATGCCATAGCATTTATGGGCAGCTTGAAGCTGAAAAGCAAGATTGAATATGTCAGTAAGTTGTAAAATGATGAGAACAAGAGAAAATGGGAGCGCGCACAGAGGAATGTATCAACTCTATTTGGCTAACTCCTTTCTTTTGGTACCTGGCACTGTGATTGGGGCGCCGACTCAAAGCAAGGTCATCTTTGACCTTCTGGACGTTAACAAGACGATGAAAGGCGGGGAGGTACTCCTGCTCTTCGACAGATAGGAGTTCATGAATATCGAGGTATGCGGTCTCATTGGAAATGACAAGTGCAATACGGTTGAAGAGTTTGATTCCAAAAACCTCGCCGTCTCGTGTATCTTTGATTTGCTTCCATACTGCACACACTTTATCGTTGTAGGTGCCAAGAGGTGGTTCTTTGGAATCAGATTCATCTTTCGAATCATCTTCTCCTTTGTCAGGAGGGGGTTCCTGCGAATCTTCTTCTCCTTTGGCAAGAGGGAGAACCTCCGATTCGTTTTCTTCGTGGGGATGGGATTCCTCTCCTGGTTCAAGAGGTTTTTGCACAGTCTGGGGCACTGTGAGTGTAATCATTCAGTGTTGGTCAGTTGCAAGCTTCAGATTTAACACAAGCGGGGAAAAAGGAGTGACTTACTAATGTTGTCGACAGTGGCGGCCACACTAAACTTGCGGAAAATGTGATACGGCTTTCGGTTGTCGTCACGCACCGAACGATGACTGTACAATGAGTCGACATCAGTCAGTATCAATCTGACCTTTCTTAATCGTCGATGTCTTATAACTAACACCCCATATTTCAAAGTGTCATATGAAATACCACCTGCAAGGCTTAAAACCTTCAATCTGGTAGCGCATTCGTCTTCAAGTGCTTGGGCTTCATTCAAAATGTCGGGGGGTATTCGGCTGTGACCTAAAGCCTTGGTGCATTGCAGGTAGTATTCGAGCTCGTCAGAACTCCATTCATCAGCAAGGTCTTTATAGTTGTAGAGTGTTGGTTTGGTAATGGGGGTTTTAGGAAGTTTCAGGCCGTTTTCATCCAACAGGTTAGCGGAGTTGTCGGGAGGCAGAAGGTTATCATGATTGGCCAGAAGCGCGGGGGTCTTGGCGGTCTTGGTACGTCTCTTTCGCTTCTTCTTGTTATTCTTTTCGGATTTGGATTCGTACAAGGAACCTCCTTCGTCTGATTGATTGTCGTCATTCGAATGATGTGATTCGGAAAGATGAGAATCTGAATCTCATTATCATGTAAGTCTGTGGTAAGTCTGTAAGTCCCACACAATCAATTAGTGAATTTGCCTTACCTTTGTACGCGTCAGAATCGTCTTCATCGTCAAATTCTGCCAGAAATAGTAAGGTTTGATTAATTTTATCAAGCATGCGTGCATTGAACAGACATACCAGCTTCAGGACGAGTCTTCTGTGCCTGCCTTTGCTGAATTCCACGGGTGATAGGCCCAGCGCAGGAGCTGGCAGACTTGCTCTTTTTGGACTTGGGAGGTGCCATCTATATTGGGGGTGTTAGTGAATGGGTTGTGGGATAAGGATTACAAAAAAAGGGAAAAAAGTACCGGTGAAGTCCTGGTTGTTGGGAACTAATGTCAGTACTACCTTTCTCGTACAAAGATGAGGAGAGTTTGCGCCAAGGATGAAGAAAGTTTGGTGATGGATGGGAAACTAAAGCGATTGCTGTGGTGGTGTTTTTTTTCCACACTACTGTACATTTCACTAGTGTGGTAGGTTTGACGTAACACTAGTGAGATATGTAGTGACAGTCAGTTGTTGATGTATTGGGGCTCAAATATTGGTTTGGGGAATGGCCGTGCGCATCAAATATTTTCAATATCACCCAGTCTATACCAACCAACACCCCAACACCCACGTCAACACGAATTATCTCAACTTCAATTTGATTTGACTCACAACCATCCATCCAGCGTCAAGATGAACCCAAAGCATTCCCTTGCCCTTGCTGAGCGTCGACCAATGCATGTCGAGGCCTGGACTCACCCCTACGACAAGAACTTTCCGGTTATGAGAACGATGAAACGTTTACAAGAACAGGTGGATGGTGAAAAGTTGTTGAGGTTCTGGTCCAACATGGAGTCCTTAAATGTACGCTCGTTCTTCGTTCATCATCAATTTTTTGGTACACTAACTTAGGAGACCACTTCTGCGCTCCTTCACTTACTTCAAGGGTACTTGAGGCTCACGCTGGATGGTTTCAAAGAAAAACCAATTACAACAACTTGTGAGATGCAATCAAAGTCGCCTTTGATGTAGCTCTACTACACATTAACCTCACGGCGGGACTTGATTTTCAACGCTTACAAACTCCTAAGGACTGATCCCCAATATGACTAAACTAATCTCAGTACTCAAGGCAAAAGGTTGTTCATCAGAGTCCATTTGTAATCTACATCATACCGAGGGCAATATAGTAAAGCACTATTGAAGTCAATTGTACTTGTGACCTGTGCCTGCACTTCCCAAACCAAGCCAAAGATCGTGGCAGTTCAGATGTTTAACTCTGTAGTTAACTCTGTAGTGTATTGATTGCAACAAAGAATCATTTGTTTACCAAAATCAATTTTGATTGGTCGCTTTAGACAAGACCATCAAGATCTTACAAAACGGAGTGCTCTCCGTTCAAAAGTGTTGTGTAACATGGTTGGATTGTATTTGTATTGTTAGATTATCAGAGGTAGGCTCTTTCAACAAAATTGATCGTTTGTTATACATAGTTGTAGAGTATAGTTGTAGAGAGGTCTATAACGATTGAGCAAATGACCATTCCCATTCGACTTAACCAAACGCGGTACAGCGGTACATTCATTGAATCATTGAATGAAAGACAAGGCAAAGAGTTTCCAATTGATGCTGAGGAGCCGGGTTGAATAGTGGGTTATGAGAGTTAGAGTTACATTTTGCGGTTTGGAGGTGATGGGGTGTGTAAACGGTTTGGGGGGTGTGATTTTGGAGAGGGTGTGGTGAGGGGATGAGGTGGTAATTTTGCTTTGTGCGTGAATACAGGGTGCGGGGTGAGGTGTGTTGGTTTTTCGAGGCGAGGTGGTGGGTTTTCAGAGTCTAGGAGGGTGGTGACGTTTACGTGTAAGTGTTGGCTGGTGAAATTTAAAGACAAGTGGGTGGAAAACCTTTGATGGGGGTGGTGGTGGTGGACTTTCAATATGGTGGTGAGGTTTCATTAATAGCCTGGTGGATTTCAAAGACAGGGGTGTAAGGGATTGGATGTGGTGGTGGGTATTTGTTGAGGTGGTGGGGAAAAGTCGAAGGGTGGTGGACTTTTACTAACATGGTGGGCTGTATCTTGTGGGGATTCGAGGCTGGTCTTTGTTTCCTTAAGCAAAAAGGGGACTTAGCCAAAATTGGATGCCTCCAAGAAGCTTCTTGAGATGAAGGTTCATCTTGGCAGTTGAACTCGAATGCCATTGGGCCATACAGATGTACGTATGACCCTATGGTATAGGGTACATACTTAAGTGTACAGGTGAGTCAAGGCTAGGCTGCGCGGCGCCTCGACAGTTGCGCAACGCAACAGGCGCAACAGCGCCAAAAAAACATCGATTTGTAAGTTTTTGGGGGCAGCAACACAACAAACGTTGTTGCGGCCCAAAAAAACCATCAATCTGAGTGATCTTGTTGCGCTGCAGGTCAGGCCACAACCTGAAAATTGATTCTACGGTGCGGTGCGGTCAGAAAAACCGCAACGCAACCGCAGCGCAGCACGCAACACCTGCGTTGCTGGCCCAGGGTTGCCCCTCTCAGCCGATCACTACCACATGTTCATTGGCCTTTCATGTTTGTTGATTCAAGTGTCCACCTAATTGTGTTTGGGATTTGTTTGTTTGATTTCTCATTGTCATTGAACCACCAATTGTTGTTGTCTTTTGTCTTTTTGTTTCTTTGTAGATTGGAAGTTGTGCATTTATAACACTGGTCACCCGCCATTTTTACCATGTATGCTTAGCCAGTAGGCTATAAAATGGCCTATGCTTTGTTGGTTTTTTTGGTCTTCACTTCCTTTGGACAACCCTGTTCCTATCCCTGTCACTATTTCACCAATATTTTTGCCCATTTTGCTTATTTGTATCAACTCAATTCACATTAATCAACAAACTCATGCATCCCTCAATTTGTAGACTGCAAGAATAAACCTATCCAACTGTCAACTGTTTTTCAGTTTATTAGTGAAGGTTTCAGAAACTTTTGTATGCTTTGTCAACTCTGCATCGCGGGAACCTTACACTACTGAGGCACTAAAACATTTGATAGTCAAGGGAGTTGAAGTGGAATCTGCCTTTACAAATCTGGAGGCGGGGTATCAATGCTTTCTGTGTCTTGTTCACTTGATTAAGGGTCATCAGTAATAGATTAACTTCTTCTGCTTATAAGGGTTTTTATAATGGTCAAATAGGGGGTTTTATTGTACTCATGAGATTTAACCTGGAATTGATTAACCTCCATACGTATAGGGGAGTGAATATGAGTTGGTGGTGACAATGTGGGAAGCTTTTGATAGCAAAGTGTTGTTAAACATGATATGTTTTAACCTACACAAGTGGGTTTTTGTATTTGATTTTTTAGTAAGAGGTAACTTGGAAACAATCAATTGAAGGTGTAAATTGTTCTCCTGTTGCGCACATGCGCACATAGTGTCTAGTAGATTTCATAAAGCAAAAATTAGCTGTGCTCCAGCTGCCAGGCCCAAAGCGTAGAGAAGCACAGCTAGTAAAACATTGCCTGAAGTTGAACTTTTCACCTCCCGCACATTATCTTTCAAAGAAATCTCATCATCTCTGACATTAATCCTCTGACAAGCACCTTCTATGACCCTGCCAACAATAGTGACCAAAGCCCTAACACCTAATGCCTAAGCCCACCAGCCCGTCAATGTGGCACTGGTTTGTAATGACCTAAAGATCCCAATACTGGGATTATGCTTATACTGTAGTATCTACTTTGTACTATAGTTAGTAGGGAGAGGAGGGACACTTTGTCCTCTCTTCCCTCACGTTGCAATCTCGTTATTAAGGCTATAGTACCCTGTTGCTCCTATCCCTCGAGAGCTAGTCAGACCATTACATATTGCAACGTCTCATTCTGGATAGCAGCAACTAAAGATTCTAAAGTTCAAGATACATTAGAAGAAGAAGAAAAATCGAAAAGTTATTAGCTCAAAAGTTTAAAAGATCAAGTAATTCAAAGAAAGAAGTTATCAGAAGAATAAAGTAGAAAATTAAAGTGAAAGATATTAATAGAAGAAAGATTAAAGAAGACTCAAGATTCGGTTTAGGACTCAATTAAATAGTTGAACCTTATAACTCCTTATAACTCAATCATCTATAACTACCCCGCATATTCTCATACTAAGTTAGAACTCTGTTTGGAACTCAATCTCTTATCACCACCGCCACCACGCCTAACTTTACAGCTCCAACGGAAGATTCGACCTCATCAAACGGGGAAGATTCGAACGTGAACGAACCATTATCAGAGATGGCCTCAGTGAATTTAGAAGAAGTTATGCGTCAACTGGCTGAACTCAATGCTAGGTTGACAAACGAGACTAGTTTGCGTCAAGAAGCCGAACTTAGACGCCAAGAAGCTGAAAGAGAGTTGGACCAGATGAAACAAGCTCAGCACAGTACCCCTGCTCCGACCAATCCTGTGTTTCAACAACCACAAATACAGGCAACTCCGAAAACTCCCAAGGTTGCGACCCCTGACAAATACGACGGGTCGAAGGGGTCCAAGTCAGGATGAGCCCCGAGACCCGCCAAATCGGGGATACCCGCGGGACAGCCCGTCGGGTCGGGGGGTCGTTCTGGCCTTCGAA
This sequence comes from Melampsora larici-populina 98AG31, assembly GCF_000204055.1. Lineage (NCBI taxonomy): Eukaryota > Fungi > Basidiomycota > Pucciniomycetes > Pucciniales > Melampsoraceae > Melampsora > Melampsora laricis-populina. The sequence continues at coordinate 177,855 of NW_006768805.1, forward strand.
GGGTCGCAGAACCGCGGGGATTATCGGGCCCGGGAGTCGTTCTGAGAGTCAAAAGAAAGTGACTCTCCTCGGGGAACCCGAGGAAAAATCAAGCTGTAAAAAGCGGATAAATACACGCTTGGGAGAGGTTGTGCTCAGCGGTTTCTGCCGGAAATAGCCGGGGACTCGGGGATCCCCGTAATTTCCCGGGGATTTGGTAGTTCGTCGGGGGTCAGGGTACGGGAGCCGGGCTTGACCTATGAGCCAGAAAAAGCTCGGGGAATACCGGGGTCGGTCCTCGTTCTGACTTTTGAAAAAAAGTCGGTGGGCCGGGCAGCCCAGTCCCCGGCATTCGGGGGTCGGGGCTCATCCTGAGGTCCAAGGCTGAAATTTTTCTTAATCAATTGAGCCTGTACATCCAACTGAATTCGCACTTATTCGGCAATAATCAAGCTCGAGTGGCGTTTGCCTTGTCTTACACAACTAGCAAAGCGAACATCTGGGGTGACCGCTTCACTGACCAGTTACTAGATGACGATCGAAGCTCGGAGGTGACTTGGAAAAACTTTATTGATGAATTTAAGGCCACCTTCTTTGACACTGAACGTGTTTCCAATGCGCAAAAGGAGATCAGAGCTCTGAGACAAGTGAAATCGGTGTCGGATTACTGGATTAGATTCTCCGAGTTGTTGTTAGTAGTTAGATGGAATGAGGATATCTTAATGTCATTATTTGAACAGGGCCTGAAGCCTGAGATTTCTCTTTACATGATTATGGAAAAGTTTGAGAAGGTAGAAGAGATGGCTAGGGTAGCGATCAAAATTGACAATCGATTGCACAAAAGAGTCAGTGAGAATCAATCCATGCATCAGTTTTCGTCAACCTCGAATCAAATGGCAACTCCGGATCCTGATGCGATGGATTGCTCGGCGAACAGGATGAACATATCTAATGAGGAGTATAACAGAAGAGGCAATACTGGAGCATGCTATAGTTGTGGTAAGCTTGATCACTTAATAGCTGAATGCCCAATGAAGAGTAGAAGTTCGAGGGGAAGAGGAGGCTTTGGAAGAGGATTCGGTGGTGGCAGAGGATTTTATCGGGGTAATCAACGTTATTCAGGAGGATCATCGTATAGCAAGATTCATGAATTAGAAGCTCGTTTAAGATCAAAGTTAGATGAATTAGACACTCAAACTGGGAAGGTGGATAAAGGAAAACGGGTAGAGGAGGAGAGTAGAGCTGAGAGTTCAAAAAATGGCGGTGCTCGGGCGTGAAGGCTGTGCCTCACCCGAGCGTAATTAACTTAGAATCAAATGAAAGTGAAATGAGCGATATTATTGATAGTCTTGAATTAAATGACACCCGTATAATTGCAACTATTTCTTTATTTGATCCTAAGACCGCCACAACTGAACTAGCGAGAGCATTGATCAATAGCGGTGCTACACACGAGGCAGTAGGGGTTGGGCGAAAAACTGACCAACCAGTTTTGCGCCCTTGAGAAAAGAATCGAAAACGGCCGAAGATGGCCGAAATCAACTGGGTGGAGGTTTCACAGACCCGTCGCTGTGCCGGGTTAGCCAAAGAGACCCAAAGTCAGTCTTTGGGTCTGATTTTTCTCCTCCAGCCCCACCGATAGCTCAGCTTAAAGAACTCGGGCAAGTTTTTGCACCTTTCACGGATCTGTAAAAGGTGCAAAGAGGGCGTTTGCAAGGCTTGTGGCGCCGCAAATTGCTTTCCCTGTAGGAGCTTTTGAACGGTTAAAGCATGGGCGTGATCACGCAACCAAGCATACCGGTCAACAATTTTGCAAAGCAAAAAGTTTGATAAAAATCATTGTTGGTTTTGTGTGGCTTTGATATCGATTTCGAGCCATCTCGCAAACGTTCCCAAAAATTTGAACGGCGATTGAACGGGGTTTGGAAACCTGTTGGTCGGTTTTTCGCCCAACCCCTAGTGAGTAACAAGTTTGTGAATCGATCATGTTTTACGACGAGCCCCTTGCCTGAGAGACGTAGTGTTACCGGCTTCAGCGGACACGAATCCTTAATCACGCACACTGGTGATTCCCATGTTAACAATCAAGAAGAAGAGACGACCTTCATAGTTACTGAGCTGAGAGACAAGTACGATGTGATACTTGGCATGCCCTGGATTAGGCGTAACCACAAGAGCATTGATTGGTCGAATGGCACCCTTTTCGATACGATTAATACTGAAATTGCAACTGCTGAAGCAGTTTCGTCACTGCGGGACCAATCCTCGAAGGACCACGAATTGAGGCCTAAGGGGAAAGCTACGAACAGTGACGAGGGGGTGCAAGTCTTAGACTTATTCACACCCCCGCAATGTGAGTGTGATCATGTTTCTAAACCTTCAAATCTTGAATCAGCTGGCGAGTATTTTCCTCTCCTAGAACAAGAATCGAAAATGAACAAACTCAAAGACAACAGCGAAGAGCAAGAAAAAGACTGCAAGTCTCAACGACCGACAACAGCCTCGATGGACCATGGAAAAAGGCCTGACAGGCAAGCTAGGATCGTTGAGATGGGGGTTGAGTTTGGAAACTCGTCAAAACCCCCGCAGAGTGAGTTTGCTACATCTCCTAGATCTAAATTGCTTGGAAACGTTGGCAAGCTTTATTCTCCCTGTGCAAGATATAGACCCATTGGGACGACATTCAAGAGAACCTTTGGCCAAACCTTAACTCCGATACCGAAGAAGACTATGCTTGAGGCTTGGAATGTTTCCACCAGACTAGCGGTCGAGGCTGCGAAAGGGAAAGTTGAGAAGACGGCCGCGGAGCTAGTACCAGAGGAATACCACGATTACCTGGAGATGTTCGAAAAGTCCAAGTCGAATGTCCTCCCTCCACGCAGGCCTTATGATTTTAGGGTAGACCTGGTACCTGGTGCGACCCCTCAAGCTGGACGGATCATCCCTCTGTCGCCTAAAGAGACTGAAGTGTTGCACGAAATGCTCGAGAAAGGATTAAGCAATGGCACTATACGACGAAATACCTCACCCTGGGCGGCACCTGTTCTTTTCACGGGAAAGAAAGATGGCAATCTGCGCCCTTGTTTTGATTACCGGAAACTGAATTCTCTCACAGTTAAGAACAAATACCCATTACCATTAACTATGGAACTTGTAGACAGTTTACTAGATGCTGATCAATATACAAGTTTGGATATGAGGAATGGTTACAACAACCTGAGAATTAGAGAGGGGGATGAGGCAAAGCTTGCTTTCATCTGTAAGGAAGGGCAATTCGAGCCTCTTACTATGCCCTTTGGACCCACTGGCGCCCCAGGTTTTTTCCAATTTTTTGTTCAGGACATACTCAGATCTCGAATCGGAAAGGATGTGGCTGCCTATCAGGACGATATTTTGATTTATACAAAACCAGGAGTAGACCACAAGAAGGTTGTCAAGGAAGTTCTAGATATCTTAAGAGCTCAAAACGTGTGGCTTAAACCTGAGAAGTGCAAGTTCTCACAACAAGAAATTTCATATCTTGGATTAGTTATCTCTCGTAATCAAATCAAGATGGATGTTACTAAAGTCAACGCGGTAAGGGACTGGCCAGCTCCGAAAAACCTGTCGGAAGTGCAAACGTTTCTCGGTTTCGCCAACTTTTACCGGCGTTTCATAAGTCATTTTTTGAAAATAGCACGACCACTGCATGAGTTGTCACAGGATGATGTTAAGTTTGAATGGACTGATGAACGAAACTTGGCTTTTGAAAGTCTGAAGATGGCTTTCACGACGGCTCCGGTGTTGACGATTGCAGACCCTTACAGGCCTTTTGTTCTGGAGTGTGACTGCAGCGACTTTGCGCTTGGTGCGGTCCTATCTCAAGTCTCAATGAATGATAATCAACTACACCCCGTTGCATTTCTTTCGCGGTCACTAATTAAAGCTGAAAGAAACTATGAGGTGTTTGATAAGGAATTGTTGGCCGTAATATCAGCTTTCAAGGAGTGGAGACAGTATTTGGAGGGTAATCCGAATCGTCTCAGTGTCACTGTTTATACCGATCATAAAAATTTACAGTCGTTAATGACAACCAAAGAACTTACCAGGAGGCAAGCAAGGTGGGCCGAAATCTTAGGCAGCTTCAATTTTGAAATCCGATTTCGTCCAGGAAAACAATCGACAAAGCCAGATGCGTTGTCGAGAAGACCAGATCTCAAACCTAAAGAGGGTGACAAGTTAACGTTCGGAAGATTGCTCAAGCCTGAAAACTTACCTACCGATGCTTTCATTGATTCTCTTGATTGTATGAGTTCATGGGTGGAGGAGGAAGCACAAGTTCAAATCAAATTCAGTGATCTCAATGTCGAGTTAGAAGCCTTGAGTGTGAATGAAGAAATGTGGACAGATGAACATATCCTAAACGAAATACGTAAAGCTTCAAGACATGACCATCGAGTACAACAGCTGATAAACCTATGCCTAGAGATGCCAAACTCAAAACTCATATCCGACTACACGGTTGAAGACGATATACTATACATTAGAGAGAAAGCAGTAGTTCCTGACGATGATAATTTAAAATTACAAATTCTGAAGTCCAGACACAGTAGTATGTTAGCTGGTCATCCGGGACGAATGCGGACTCTAATGCTAGTAAAACGTAACTTCCACTGGCCGTCAATGAAAATGTATATCAACAAATATGTAGATGGATGTCAATCCTGTCAGCGTGTGAAAACTAGAAATTCGAAGCCCTTTGGAGCTCTTCAACCGCTGCCAGTTCCAGGTGGTCCTTGGGTGGATGTGTGTTATGACTTGATTACAGATTTACCAGAGTAAGAAGGATATGATTGTATTTTGACAGTAGTGGATCGGTTCACGAAGATGGCCCATTTCATGGCTTGTAACAAGACAATGAATTCAGAGGATTTAGCAAAGTTAATGATTCATAACGTATGGAAGATTCACGGAACACCTAAGTCAATCACGTCTGATAGAGGAAATATATTTATATCAAAACTTACTCAAGAAATCAATTCAGCATTAGGAATCAAGACACAAGCATCGACAGCTTATCACCCGCAAACAGATGGCCAGTCCGAAATCACGAATAAGGCAGTAGAACATTTTATACGACATTTCACTTCATACAAACAAGATGATTGGAGAAGGTTGTTACCAATAGCTGAATTCTCTTATAACAACAATTTACATATTTCTATAGGCATGTCACCGTTTAGAGCAAACTATGGTCATGATGTTAGCTTTACAGGAACTCAGAATAGTGAACAGAAATTACCGGCTGTGAGTGAATTGATTGATCAAATTAATGATGTTCAAAATGAATTACGTGAAGCTATGAAAATTGCTCAAGACGAAATGAAAATACAATTTGACAAGAAGGTATTGAAAGCGCCAGATTGGGAGGAGGGTGAATTGGTGTGGTTGAATAGCAAACATATTTCAACTACAAGACCCACTGCTAAGTTTTCTCATCGATGGATTGGTCCGTATAAAATAGAGAAACAAGTTAACACTAATGCCTATAAATTGATTCTGCCGAAAGAGATGCAGGACATACATCCAGTTTTTCATGTCAATCTTCTTCGAGAATTCAAGGAAAGCGAAATAGAAGGGCAGCAAGAAAAACCACCTGCACCGATCAAAATTCAAGAAGAAGATGAATATGAAGTGAATGAAATATTAAATAAAAGAAGAATCAGAGGAAGAGTTGAATATTTAGTGAGTTGGAAAGGGTACCCTTCAAATCATGATTCCTGGGAACCTCAAGATAATTTAATGAATGCTCAAGATTTAGTTAAAGAATTTAATGACAAATATCCTGATGCGGAAAAGAAACATTTTAGGACAAGGAGAAGATGAGAGAGGGTGAAGCTTTTTTCCCACTGGTTTTTTAATGCTAACCCGTGGAAAGATAGCTAGCCTGTCAAGAGGGGGCTGAGTTATAAAAGGGGGAGTGGTGTAATGACCTAAAGATCCCAATACTGGGATTATGCTTATACTGTAGTATCTACTTTGTACTATAGTTAGTAGGGAGAGGAGGGACACTTTGTCCTCTCTTCCCTCACGTTGCAATCTCGTTATTAAGGCTATAGTACCCTGTTGCTCCTATCCCTCGAGAGCTAGTCAGACCATTACATGGTTCAGCAAGGTCTCACCAACCAGCAGATCCAATACAAACTGTCAATTTCATAATGTTCACTGTTCCAAGAGTCCCATTACTTGTGCATGCTCTGGGTGTGACTTACAAATAGGACCCAATACTGAGACTCAACAACTTGATAATCATATCATCAAATTCTATAACAGACAAGGTTGTCTTGTGGAGACTTCAATTGCAATCCTTGAAGAGCAGCATGGTTTCAGTATCTCACCAAGCACCCTGGATCAACACTCACCGTGTCCGGGTAGCGTTCGCTCGTCGACGAGCGCGCACGACTTCCCTTTCTGCCTCAAAGGGAGTTGGTGTGCGCTCGTCGACAAGCAAACCCTACATGGACACGGTGACTGCAAGCTTCCTGGCCTACATCACAGAAAATATGATGTGGATCAAGGGAAAGTTACTTTAGAAGATATGGCTAACTCGATTTGACATTCAAAGCAGCATGGGGATGGTAAGTGGGCTGGATATCAATGTGTTCATCATATTCTCCTGAACCTGTACCATGTTTCTGTTAATTGGTCAGGATACTTCATCAGTACTCCAATCAATTCTTATAGGAACATGTGTAATCTGTACTCATAACATACCTTTCCTACCTTTTTGGGCAGAAGAAAATTGTTGGTAGCATGGTCAAAAAGAGAGATGCTGATGGTGTTGAAGCCCATTTGCATGCATCAATCAAATGTCACGCCAATGTCGCGGGTCTGTACCACTTGTGGTCTGAAGATGGACATGATAGAATTTGTATCAGAATCTCTGGCAAACACTCCAACCACCAAACCTTTTCAAACCTTATGCACTTTGAAATGAGATGTTAGAATGTCCCTCAAACTTGTGTGGAGATATCTGCATAAAAAATGTAAAGTTTGGAGTTTTGTTCCTACTAAGGTGGTATTTACAGGACAGTTAACTACACTGTTGAACTTGAAAGCCAAGGTCCAAAAGTTTGCACACAATACTTTAAAAAAGGCATAATTCAGACTCAAGAACTCACAAGCATTGCCATATTCAATGTTGTTTTATGCATATCAGGCCAGTCAAAATTGATCCAAGTGAATATCAGATCAGGGGAAAACATGATGTATCCCACATTTTAAATTTGGACCTGGAATCACAATAAAGATACTAGCATTCTCAGCGGCGGGCGCCGCCTTGGTGAATCCGTGTTCACTATCTCCTTCAACAAACTCTGCACCTGGACTTAATACCATGTCACATTGCTTTTAGAGGCAACCCCACCGGGCGCTGCTCCGGGGTTGTATTTTTGAAATCACCATGTTGACACTGACCCTATAGCCTACTTCTGTTCCATTGTCCTTTGAACTCTCACAAAACCACACTCAATGCAATAATTCAGGCCGTCAAGCCTCTAAAGCCAAACGGCAAACTTTCACTCATAAGCTTGAAACATGATTACTGTGCCAATTACATGAACCACTTCTTCCATGTGAGAACTTGTGCAAGACAAAGCATAAGACCTTTCAAAGTCACAAAAGACAAACCCAAGTGTGACAAGAAAAAGATTACATCCCCAAGACATTACCTATAAGTTACTCGGATAACAGCAGATGTGAGATGAAGCTGCAGACATCGGAAAGGTTTACAGGTATGTGTAATATCAGAGGATATCCAAAAATGTTGACCAACAATTCCATGATGATTAGAGACCATGGTCCAACATTGAACCTAAACTGATTGTATTGATACACCTCAAGGTTGTGATAGTAATGTAAGGCTCAGAAATAATTCCTTTTGATAAACATCTATGGTTCAACGGAGCAGGAACACATCATGTATCAGCCATTGATATTTTGTTTGTGTCTCATTTCCACCACAATAACTACATTGAGATCTGTTTTGAACTTGATCAAACCAAATGCCATCCTCTTTCCACAAGTTATGTCATCACATATGTTTCTAAGTCAGAAATTCCAGGTCCCTTTCTTTTTGAAATCTGAGATCACATGCCATTAACCCAGTATAATCCAAGTGATCCTTGAACTGGCAATGCACGTGATTTTGATGAACAACTGTTGCTAATTCTTTATCCTCTTCCATGTTGGGTTCATCACTCATGGTAAACACAATATGGTCCAATCCAACAGGTTTTTTGAGTAATTCTTCCGTGAGTGCCTTCAACCCTTTGTGCAAATACTTGTTTGAACACCAATGGTTGGTTACATAAATCTGCATGGCCCTTAAAATGCCCAGCTGCAGCCAAGCGAGACTCAGATTCTGAACAGGAAAGCTGATACTCTGTACAACTTTCAATTTAGGAAAATTCAAACCACTTCTCTCCGCTGGGAGGAGGTTTGGGACAGATTCTACAAATGAAATCTCAAGGGAATCTTGCAATGCCAAAATCACTTTGGAAGCTTGGTTGCACCCGGGATGTAGAGGATATTCCAAGCATTTGATATTTTGGCCATGGCTTTTGCAAGACTTTGTAAGAGTGTTGAGATTGTTTGTATTGCATGCAGCTGATAAGTGCTCAAAGTTGGGCAGTGCTTCACAATTCAAGGGTTGTACAGATTTAATGTCAAGCAGCAGTGATTGCAGTCTGGCTCTAATGTTGAGTGAATTTTGTATTGAATCTCAGTGGTTTCTTTTGAGTCCATAGGGAATTGCTACAATAACAACACCTTCAAATCCTTATTTTTTTGATTGAATCAACAATCTTGGGTGTCAATCCAGCAGCTGTTTTAAACCACAGTTTCAAGCTGGTCAAGCCATGACCACAAAACCTGATCACCTCTTCTATGTCCTCCAACAAAGCGGATTGATAATTCAAGCTGAATAGTCAAATTGCATTAGCTTTCTGAGAAGCTTCCTATTTTAGGCAAAACTAACTGACATCTTTGCAGCTGAAGGTGTGCACAAACCCACAATATCTTTGGTAGCAAGTGCGTGCAAATACCTTCAGCAACTAATTCAGGAGAAAATTCATATGATAGTATAAAGTGTATCTAGTTTTCTTTGAAACTGCCAGAATGACTGTACATGATCAGTATAACACATTGTAGCTTCAACTACTCCCCAGCATTTTTAGCAGCATCAGTTTCAAGTTTTGATTTTCTGGATAATTTAATAAATCAAATACTCACAAACAATCTGATCTATCCTCAACTGTTTCTTAGACAACTCATAACACTACACCAAATGTCATCTTTACCGGGCGGTAAAGAAAACTACTGACATAGAAAAGTCCTGAGGCAACAGGAAGAGAGCTAAAAATCTGAAAAAATATGCACCTTGTTCCTAGATGTTGGGGCGTCATGATGAGTATTTTTTTGTATTTTACACGCAGATATTGGTTTATGTACTAACAATAAACGCTGAAAATCATCAAAAACTCACATGTAACAATACCTGAAATTTGGGTCATGAGTATGAAGACAATATTTTGTGGTCTAAAAACTTCAATAACTTTTGCAATTCTGCTCCAAATAACTCGATTTTTGGTTCATTCAAAAGCTGAACTATTCTCCTTCACACTTCATAATATTAGTAAGGTGCTATCTAGTCATTTAAACACTCTACATATGTTCAAACAGTTCTGCATGAATAGCTCTGTAGGATCTTTTTTAGACCAGCTACAGATGTGATGTCTCAATGAAAAATGTAGAGGAAAGGCTCACCTTTTTAATGCACTTCAAATCGAGTGATTTGATTCAGAACTGCAAAAGTTATTGATGTTTGAAGATTCCAAAATCCTGTCTTCAAAGTCAAGGGCCAAATTTCAGGTATTGTTACACGTGAATTTTTGATGATTTTCAGTGTTTATTGTTAGTACATTAACCAGTATCTGTGTGTAAAATACAAAAAAATACTCGTCATGACGCCCCAACATCTAGGAACAAGGTGCATATTTTTTCAGATTTTTAGCTCTCTTCCTGTTGCCTCAGGACTTTTCTATGTCAGTAGTTTTCTTTACCGCCCGGTAAAGATGACATTTTGTGTAGTGTAAATTGTATTATCAGGGTGAGAAGTATAGCCTACTACATAGGCTCTGCCAATTGATTCTTGCAGTGGAATGTTTGGTACTGATTTACAAATCTCTCAGACTCTTTCCCGTTGATCTTTGTGTAGGAATCTCATTGCTACATCCAAGAAGAATTGTTAGCTAAAGTGTGACTGGATTCATAAACAGTGGTGAGAATATTCAATCAAAACATGAGAAGAAAATATGATATTCAAAAACTCAACTGCCGTTTTAATATAATCACAAGCAATACAATCAGGATTAACAGCAATTTTTTTCATTAAATTTAAAAACCAATCCCTAAACCCTAAAACCTTTTCAGCCAATTCTTTTACTTCAACTTCTCTTCTTCTCGATTTCTTCTTCAATTCTTGAAACTTCATTTATAATTTTACTTGAATTTGCACAACTCCACATTAAACCTGACCGTAAAATTAATTGCTACTTCTACCACCTAATTTGCAAGGAAAGAAATAAGCCTTTTGATGATAGTAAAAGAAGACAGAGACTTAGATTAAAGTGACAGCTTTACCTTTGTTTCTTCTGGTTAATTTAATTGAGCACAATTAGCCATTCCAAAAATAATATCAACAGCAACTTGTCTCTTAAAAGACCCATCTACCAGAATTCTATCACCATCTTCATCTTCATCATTATTGATACCAAGTAAGAAATCATAAAGATCTCTAGTTCTAAAAAAGTAAAAAACTTGACACAATTCGAAACTAAATCAATCAATTTCATCCATTTCAAAACCAAAAGTTTCTAAATCAACCATTTAATCTTCTTAATTAAAAGTTAAATTTATGTGATTTGTAAATATTGATATATTCAAAGTTTGATTTTTATTATGTGATAATGATTTAGAGAGATTATTTGTATATGATATTATACTTATTGTTCTTTGATATGCTTGTTTGAGATATTTATTAATTGAACAAAAACCAAAAGATGTCCATCAATAAAAAGAAGAAAATTGGAAGAGAATATCAAAGTCAAAAAAAGTTTCACCATTTACAGATACTATACATAGTTCAAGATAAAGACTCAAAGATAAGAGTTTATGTCTTCTTAAAATTTCAAATAATTCAATTGAATCATGGGAATATTTAGCAAAAAATTGAGGTAACACTTCAATCATCACTCTAATAATTTCAATCTTATCAGAATTTTCAATCAATTCAATTAAATTCAATTCAATTGTTCATCCTCTCCTTCTTCATCTTCTTTGGTCATCATTCCTTCTTTTTGTTTTGCCTTTTGTGTCAATTTTTGTTTTGGCTTCTTCAATTTTTCTTTTTTGATTGAAAGTTCTTCTTCTGTAAGTATTTCACTTGATTCATTGCAGTTGGAACAGGGGTTTTGGGGAATCAGAGCCAGCCTAGGGTAGATCTATAAGCAGAAGTTCAAGAGAGTTTTTCAGCAGTGGTCTTCTTCTAAAACAATCCATTGATCTCAATGGTAAACAGCTAGTTGATGATTTTTGAAGAAATCATTCCCCCTGATCTATGTTCTTTACCTCGTCTAGGTTTTTACCTTTTGTACATGTATTTTGTGATGGTCCAAAATCATTATCAACAAATTAGTTTATACAATTCTTATTGCTCCTGGTTCTTTATACAATTTTTTTGTTTGATTTTTCTCAAAAATGTTTGTACAAGTGGTTGCATTATTGTAGTGTGCCACCCCTTGGATCTCCCCTTTTCCACATGCTGTGATTGCACAAGTCAGACCCTCCAGGGCCGTCTTACGTTAGCTTTGGAAAACAAACCTCTTGCACCCTAGCACAGATCTTCTCAACAGGCTGAACCTACTCCCTTAAAGTAACTAAAGAGATCTCAAGTAGAACATTTTCTTCATTTTCAGTTAATTTACATCCTTCTTCAACTGATTTAAATTCTTCATTTCCTTCCTCTTCTTTGTCAGGTCTCATCAATGATCAATGTCAATTTTTATTTGGAATTAAGGTTTGAACATTGTTTGTTGTATTTGTGATAACAGTAGAACGGTCCAATAACAAGTAATCCAACATCAATTGCCATCCACATATCACATCAATTTCATCCCATGGACTTTCAATTGCTAAAGCAGACCTACTCTTCTCAGGGAATTTCAACAGGGACTCAATACCTATTATCTATTTGTTCCTACCTTCATCATCCGTAGCTTCTTTATCTTCCTCTTTATCTTTGGGTTTGGTTTGTAGACTTGGAACTCAAATAATCTTCTTGATCTTTATGTCCTGTAATTGGAATATCTCTATCCTTTCCAAACTTAATCAACAGAGTGGTCAATGTCAAACTGTTTTCAACCTGTTCATTTTCCGTACTACTATCAACATTTTGGCTTCCTTAGTTTTCTTATTATATTTCAAAGTATTAGTTCCAATTTTAAAACTTATAGAATCATAAACCTCATTTAATTTTTTTTTGAAAAGTTTACTAATTGATTGCCTTACTCAACTTTCCTCATCAAGATCAATTTCATTAATTGGTTTCTTTGTAAACTTTTTAAAATTCCTCTATGCAAATCTAAAATTGTTAAGATTTCTATTGCTGAACATCTTGTATTGATTTCAGGTTCTCCTATTGCAATTTATTAAAATGTTGATTTAAATTGGGTAGTAAAATGTTGCATTGGTCCTAGATTATCTTCTGTTGAGTATAAATTCTTCAGAGCTTTCATGACTTCAAATCTAGCTTCTTTGTTCTGATCCAAACACAAAAACCAGGTTTTAGACTCAAAGAAGATGAAATGATGTGGTAGAGGGATGAGAAAGAATCTTACAGTATCACTCAAGACCAAACCCAAATACCTCAAATAATGATCACTTAAAAGTGATCAGGAATTTGGTTCATCCATTGACCTAAAGCTTGAACGCATTTGATTCAGATCTTGGGATCTGAATCTCGATATTGATGAACAAGAACCCTGTGCAATAAAGTCAACTTTGTCAATCTCATTCTTCTTAAGAGCAAAGAAAATTGACTAACTCAGCAAAGAGATCATGTATACGATTCTCAAGACTCTCTTTCTGATCACTAACTAAACTATTCCTTTTTGCCCATTCATTTAATCTTTCATCACTTCCAGATCAATTATTATGATGATTTTTACTTTCAAAATCTGATACCTTTTTATTCAATTGAATGAATTCCACAACAACTTGAATCAAAATATCAATAAATGAGCTCATCAAACCAAACAAACAAAGAAACGTGGAAGTATGTCTAATAGATCTTAAAGAAGAAGTTGTCATACTAACTAAATATGTTTGTAATAAATTCATCAAATTGGTTTGATATAAAATTAGATTTTGATGTGATAAATTGGTCAATGTTTTAAAGATTGAATAAATTATTTTCAAAGCTTTCCTTCGTGGTGAGTTTCAGTTTGAATGATTTATTATTTTTGAATTAATGAGAGGATATGCATGATTAGGTATCTAGTTTGATCGGATGAGGCGTGTTGTGATTTCTAATGAAAAGAAAAGTTTTAAATCAGGAGAAAAAGAATGACAGACTTCCAAAGTTCAATAGATTGAGCTTTATTTGACATCTGCGCTTCTGTATTTTTTTTCAAAAAAAAGTAATCAATCATTAGTTTACACCAAAACAAGCAAGAGAGAAAATCAACATAAACAAAAAGAAAAGCTCGCGTTTTTTAGATTTGATTTTTTCTTTTACAATCTTATTTATATGTTTTTCAAAAACTTCAATATATGGGTGACACTTATCATGCAAGGTGATCAGATCTGCTCGCATGAACTTCTCTCGGTCACCAAATCGCACCAATGGGCATGCTTGATAGTTAGGAAATCACCACAGGACTCTCAAAGTCCCTGGATCATGATCGCTGTCGGCTATATTCTTCATGGAATTCAATTTGATGAGTGGCTTAGTTGTGTCACAGAACGTTGGCGTTTTGTAAGTGATTATATACGGAATTTCCATTGATATTGAGGAAAAGTCTCAGCATGAAATTGATGACGACAATTTTTGGGCCAACAAACCTATCAAATAGATAGAACGACGTATGTTCAATAAATCACCACTTAAGAGTTCTGCGATGATTGCGCAACAGTCAAACAAAAGTTACATACAAGTTAGGCATGATTGTCGAAGAAGTACACATATAACTGTACCTCGCCCTCTGACATTTCATGGGAGGTCAAGATGAATGAAGGCGTTTAGAAGCTTGCGACTGCTTTCTTCTTAGCCTCGGCACTTGACGCATGATGTGTGCCCGAAATCGCCAGCATGTTCACGGTGAGTGATAAGTATGTAGCTGGCATAAAGGCTAGAAACCCACGGAACAGATCAAGACCAGATGTGTCAAGGACACTTTCAAACCATGTCTTGAGCCCCCACCCCTTAAGATATCAAGAAAGTTAACGATCCCTTTCCTCTGTTCATCGGTTAATTTCAAAGCTTCTCCATCTGATACCCAACAATGAATACCTCTTCTACCAGAACAAACCCATGAGAGATGTTGAAATCCGAAATCTTCTCGTAATGATAAATCTAGAACTTGTACAGTGATGGTAATGAATTTCTAACACTTTAAACAAATTCTTGCTCGAAAAACAGCTTCGAATGTCATCATAATTGGTTATATCGATATCAAAGACTAATTCTCTTAAGATCGGTTTAAAAGCTGCTTTAGAGACCAGTTATCGATCTTTGGGCTGAGCCGTATAAGCAGGTCCAATTTCGAATCTCGTAGGGTTTGATCTGATGACATCCTTCTGTAATTTGACATGACTTGCATAAGAGTTATATCTTCGGTAAGCTTCATTTTGAAGGGTGACAGCAAACTCTTGATGTGTAAAGGCGTAGTTTGGTACTATTGAAGATTGACTCATCTTTTCATGAGTTCATGTTTTTTTGGTCAAAGATCACACTTGTTTTTCATTGAATACATCGTTGAGATACCATGATCTTGATTCAACCATAAGAAGAGTTGCTTCCAAGGAAAAAGTCATCGATAGTTTGACATCACTTGAGGTTTGTAAATTGTTAGATTGGTGATTTGTGTTGTACTGATTAGATCCATAATAAATTGGGGCGGGGTTATGGGTTTGGGGGTAACTGGTGAAGTTTTGGTTCCACGGGACAAAAGGTCTAGAGTGGTAAGTATCACTTCGTGTACCATTAGAGTGACCTCGATTATTGACGTGGACATCAATTGCTATGTCCTCCTCGGTAACGATTTCCACCTCCCCTTCAACCTCTACCGCCTCGTTGGTTTCTCGAAGGCCCGGCTTGTGAAGTTACGTTTTCAAAAGTAGATTGAGAAGAAAAGGAAGGAGTTGCAGCTATCAAGTGAGTGGATGTGCTTTTTACTTGAACCCCATTTGGTATATTAAGACCGTCCCATGAGTTGTTTTCTGGGTGGATCTGACCGTCAACCGGGCTCATGTTTTGGCGTGCTTTGCCTATCGCATATGGATTAGATTAGCCCAAGGATCATTGTAAGCCGTAAGAACACGATGCCTGTGACAAAGAAATCTCATGAATCGAATCGAATGTTTATGTTAGAATAAACAAGTTGGTTTTCGTCTGATGAGTACTTTGAAGGCCAGACAAAGTTTGCGATCGCGTTTCCGGATCCAATGGAGCATTCTCCACATCAATGTCGTCATCGAATAAATGATCCAATGCCGGTCCTTCATCTAATTTTGATTGACTTTCTTCTTTCTTTTCCATCTTTTCATGAAGCCCAACACCACGATCTTTGTGATAATGTTTCGTTATGAATCAAAGCAAATTTTTATGTTAGAATAAACAAGTTTGTTTTTGTCAAATGAGTAGTTGAAGACAAAACAGAAAATGCAATCACGTTTCCGGATCCAATGGAGCATTCTTCATATCAATGTCATCATCAAATAAATGATCCAATGGAGGTCCTTCAGCTACCTTCAATTGACTATCTTCTTTCTTTTCTATCTTTTCATCCAAGCCTGAGTTTCCTATCGGTGGGGCAATTACATCTTCCTTGATTGGCTGTTTGAGAGGATCAGACAAAGAATCTGTTTCGGTTTGTTCCATTTTGTTTGAATGATTGTTGAGTAAGTTATGATGAATGTGAGACATCTTGATCCAATCTTCTAGAGTAGGTTCAATAGCTGCGCTACCATTATGGATGAAATCTAATCAAATGGTTAGATCATCTAGAGCTCACAGTGGTTTGACAGGCCATGAAGAGAGGTGGCGTTGGGACCAGCTGAGCCTAAGGGGGTCGGAGTCTTAGTGTACAGCTTGTCTTAGGGGTTTAATCCAGTTTCGCCGAGAAACTGGGTTGTGCCTTTAGTGTTATGATTTACATTTTTCTGGAGACATACAAGGTATACTACCTTTGCTAAAAAGGTTGACCGGGTCGACCGCGAAGGAGAAGAGAAGAGATGCCAAATTTGGCCGCAGCCTGCTGCGCAGCGCATCCAAATTCAAATTTCGCTCGATCCAAAAAATGATCGAGTTGTCAAAACACTCATTGTGACCGTCTTACGGCAACTAATGAGATTAGTTACAATCAGTATTTAGCTGAATACATTGAGATCGTTCAAACAGCCGACCTGCGACTCATCTTTGATGATCGTAAACTCATCGTTGGACTCCTTATCTAAGCTTTCTTGGTGCAACGGTAAGGTGTGAGAACCTTGTCATCGCGGTGCACAGCTCGGCGCGTGTTCGAGTCGCCTTGATATTTTTGAACTTGTGTGGGTTGACCTCATGATACAAAGAAAGCAGAAGTCTTTAAAAACTTTTTTTTTCCTTACCCACCAAAAGCTCAAAGAGGGTCATTATGGAACAATGATGGCACTGACACATCTCTGAGATGTACTTCTCAATTTTGTTCCAAATTTCAGCAAAAATGCTACACCCTGGGGATTGAACCCACAAGCAACTACAACCATTGTTGATATTGAGCAATGCGCCACCTACTACTGTATACTGCTAGTCCACAGCGCTTTTCATTTCCTCGAATCAGCAAGATATAGATGAAATCGGAACAAGTCGCATAAGCCAGCTGTTGGCGCGACTTTGTCATAATCTAAATCAACTGAATATCGGTCGTGACCAATCTTGGTATCTATCATAACCACCAGGTCACGTTGAGTGTTCTGACAACCCGATTGTTTTTTGGATCGAGCGAAATTTGAATTTGGATGCGCTGCGCAGCAGGCGCTGCGGCCAAATTTGGCATCTCTTCTCTTCTCCTTCGCGGTCGACCCGGTCAACCTTTTTAGCAAAGGTAGTATTCAAAAATTGTTATATAGAGGTAACTTGGAAAATGAAAGATCATTACATTTAACCACAAAGGCACTTCAAATACAAAACTCTGGCAAAAATACACAAGCGAAGTTTTGCAATCAGCCTAATACATACCCATCCGCAGACATCTTATGTTGCCGTGATTCTCAATTAGCGTGCAAATTGTCCTCTCATAGTGAGTTCACCCGTCGGTGATGCCAATCAACTACTACCACAATCACACTTTTGTTTGCAAATCTCATGATCTCCTTCACACAGGTTAACAAGTAGGCAATATGATATCCCATCAACGACTGAATAATGTTTTTCAAGGCAACACCCACCACAGCCCATCATCAACTGCCTATCGTTTCATTCTTGGTTATCAAATCTCCAAACATGTATAATCAACAATCAATCCACCGGACTTATAATTTATTCATAACACCTCACATAAGTCTCCTACCCAGGCGGGCACACCTAATCATGATGAATTTCACCGTGTCCTATGCCACTGAACAAACATCATTCAATGTCCGTAGGAATCATATCATATCATACAATCATACAGGTTGAGAGCAAACTTGGTTTGCCCAAAACCTGATTAAACTCCCTGCTTCTCACGCAAAAGTGGCTTATCAACCAAAACAAATCAATCCAAATGGGATCACACATTAATCCAATCCAACCACTTCATCATCATCATCAACTCCAAACCATCGATCACTCAGAGAACTTTCATTAACATTTCAAACATAAACATCAACTTCAATATGGATAACTCTTCTAGATCTTCTTAAGTGATTTAGATATAGAATTTGATTCAAATAAATATACAAAGGATTTATCACAAAAACTTATAAGTTCATTTGATTCTGGGTTTATGGGATTTTAATGGATACTCAAAGATGATCTATCGGAGAAAAATTTAATAAAAAAGAAGCATGATAATTTAGATGAACCATTTGATGATGATTTGGATTCAGCAGAAGACAATGACGTTGATGATGAAACTGCTCAGTGAGTGATTTCCCAACAAATAATTTTTAATCGGTTTTTTGGTTCGTTTTTTACATATTGTCTTGGCTCATTTTTTCATTTTACTGGGACTTGTATGGCTCCAAGAATCTCATTAGCTTCATCAAATTGCCAATCAATACCCAGTGACAAATTCATCAAAACAACCAAAACCACGACTATTTGATCCAGAAGAAAGATTAAAACCAGAATACATTTCATCTAGATCAGTTTAATAAGGAGTTACCCGTATGCTTAAATAACTCTTTAGATGGTGTGCTGAAGATTTTCTTGCAATTATGGAAAGGACAATCAACTACATTTATAACCGGAACGATGGTCTTTTTTTACAGCCTTCAATTCTTTCAGGTCTTTGTTTATTTCTTTTTTTCATTTGTTATCTATTCCCAATATCCATATCCAAACAAAAACTGATTTTTTCGTTTTCTTTTCTTTTCTTTTGAAAAGATGCTTTAATTCTTGCTTCTGAATCTCAAACAAATTCAATCAATTCCATACTTGAATATAGGAAATCTTCAACTCCTCAAAGCTTATCGGTTTCTACTAATTCTAATACTTCTCATCTTCGAATCAGATTAGAATGTAATAAGTGATAGACAATTAGAAAGAACTGGTAGTTTACGTCGGGCAGTTTCAAATGTATTGATTAGAGTAAGTTTTCTTTCTAACAGAAAGTTGAATCGAACGACTGATGTAAATATTGATGCCAGTTTGGTTTTCTTTTTAGACAGCTTTTGTGATTGTACCTCGCGATTTAGATTTCCAGTCTAATTCAAATGAAACCAAATCGATTTCCATCATTGTGATTCTCAATTTAGTTTAAAATCTATCGATCAAGACGTCACGTTTCAATACTACTCACATCCGATTAGCATTGAAGCACTCTTACACAAGTTCAGTCCTTATTTGACTCATAATACAAGGTTGAACACCAAACGTTATAGTCATTTGACCGGTACATGGCACCCTTCAACCAACCGGAATCTATCTGTTACATGGCCAAGGGCTTTCCATAACGTTCTAACTTTTGTTTTCTCAATTTACTTCGTTTCTAGGCTGTTCGACAGCATTTTTGGGTATTAGCTTTCCGGCAGTCGTTACACACCTCGAGAAAGTCAATACAGCAGTATCAAAGCAATCGATCCAATACATATCTTCGTCCTCAGTGCTCGCGCCGAATCCTGAAATGGTTGAATGAGATGATTGTATTTAATGTGATGTTTACACCTTTTTCATAAAGATTGGATTGTCAACCAGTTGCGATAGATACAAACTTGCAATTGGTGAGGTCTTTAAGGTGTTTGAGTTAAGATTGTGAGATTAAACTGATAAACAGTTCTCTCAAAAAACACCCATCCTTCTTTCTCATCTGTTCAACTTCAAGCACTTGGTCTCAACAAACTCATCAACTCCTTTGGATCACTAATCCTCAAATAGAATGTCTTATGTTACATCACCATCAATCTTGATTATGAAAAAATCATCAAATCATTCAATCATCATCAACACCAGGACCAAAAACTTCCACATGAGTTTTGATCATCACAGCTTCCATCAAGTGAAAACTCACCAAATCAATCAAATTTCAACAATGGAAAACTAAAAATAGACTTAACCACTTCAAACTTAACGGGAACATCTTAATCACATTGAGCAAGACTGTATCATGAAAAACCGGAGTTCAATCTCGAGTATAAAATTCAACTCCAAGAAATCAAATAAACCATTAAAACATCAAAAAGTGAAAAAGAGCTTTTCGAAAGATTAAAACCAAATTTAGAATTAAAAACCGTAGATCACTGTTTGTGTATTGCATTATTTGAATTACTTGATGGACATGGGGGTCTGAATTGTCTGAATATTTGCAATCTGATGTATATGATATGATTCAAAGTTTTAATCCAATAAAAATTCTTTTTTACAAGTAGATCAGCACTTAATCACTTCAACACCAAAAGCAAGATCAGTAGGAACAATAGCTTTACTCAACACATTACCAACCACAATGATTTCAAAAATTCATCTATTTGATCCATCACCATTAATGTTACTTGCAATAGCGCATGTAGGTGATACATTAGCATTACTTTGTCAGACTTTAACAGGAAAAGTCTTACCAATTACTGAAACTCACCATCCTGAATCTAGAGTTGAATTTGCAAGATTAAGAAAGATGTGGTTTAAATGATTCTAGATTTGAAAAACTAGGCGTAACTGGTGAACCTGATATTGTTGAAAAAGTATTAAAAGGTAAAAAACCCTTCAAAATCCAATCTTTTTCATTTGTGTCAAAATCTTGAACCTGATGAATTTTTTTTGGATGACAATGTCTTTTTGATTAAATTTTCAATTTAGGTGATGAATAGGCATTTATAGTAATAGTATCAGATGGTGTTTCAGAATTCATGTCAAATCAAGAAAGTATGATTGGTGTTGTACTGAAATCAACACAAAAGCACAGAATTAATTATATATTTTGCTGAAAAACAGAGGGTAAATATAACAATCCAATCCTCTCATATAGCAAAGGCTGATCCTTTCTCTTTTTTGGTGGGTTTCTTTTATAGTTGTGTTAATATGTCAGCCATTGTTGTTCCATTTGCTGAATGGGGTAAAGTTGGAGGAATTGATTTGGTGGCTAATAGATGTAAGTTTAGATCAAAAAAAACAAATCACAGTGAACATCAGCAAAGGATGTGATTACAAATAGATCAAGATGACATATACTTCAGCTTCAGCATATCAGAATTATGTTGAAAGACCAACAGCTAACTTATAGGAATCATTGAAGTTCACATAATTACATCAATTGCTTCAAGTCAACTGCACAGCATTTTTCAATGAATCAACCAGTTTATTTTCATTTGCATCAAGTATGATGGATCATAAATAACAATTGCATATTAAACTTTTCAATCAAATCTTTATATGTTACTCTTCAACTTGGTTGTTTCACTTTATCTCCATTAGCAGCTTCTAGAAGCAATAATGAACTCACTGATTGTCATTTAAAAATAATACAATGAAACAATCACAGAAGCACATGAGTTTGCAATTCAAATTTGAAGAGAATCTATTATGTCATGACTTGGATTTTGGCCAAGTGACTCTTTGATTGACTTTTGGTTTTTAAGTTGTTCATCAAGAGATTCAAAAAGCCTTTCTAGAAACTCCATAAGTTTCAAAACATCTAAAACAGGTACCAATAAGTTTGAGTCTTCTTCTGACTTGATTTTAGGCTACTCTGCATGGCGTTATCTTTCTTTGCAACTTTTTTCATCTCTTTTGTTCACCTTTGTGATTGCAAACTGATTGATTTATTGATTTGTACATAGGGACATTGGCCTGTAATCAGATGACCAGTGCGGCGCCTGCCGCCCCAAATGGCTAGTGATTTTATAATCCAATGATTTGTGATCAAATCCCAAATTTATGTGATGTCTTGTCCTCATATCTCACCTAAGAGAAGTAGATCAATTGTGTGAGCAGTATGAATATACATACTGTGTTCCTCCATTTTTGACCCCGGAAAAATTTGGCTGGAGTGGTGGCTGGAGTGGTGGCTGGAGTGGATGGTAGATAATTTGAAGTCAGCTGGCACAGACAAAAGTCAGATAAGTGTAAGTTTGCTGACTGGCCACTACCAAAGTGTAAGATTTGGGCCATTTCAGTTTTATTTCTTTCTGAACCATTTTCAACCTTGATTCATTATTCAGGAAACCAGGAGGTTCAAATGTATCTGGGTTCTCAGAGTTCAGGAGCTTACTGTTATGACCTGTCACGTGTGTTACATGTAGTTGTAGAGTCCGCTATTAGTTTTGCTACGAGTGCAGACTTTGCCTTTCCTCACTTAGCAATCTATTATACTTACAAGATCACCTGTGACTCATCTCTTGCATCTCTCTTAGAGCTACAACACTTACTTGATGGCTGCAGGAACAGTTAACAGAGTTTGGCCTGTCTTGATAGTTTGTTAATCTTGCAAAGTATAATCCTGAGAGGTAACACACATATCTGAGGGAGAAATTTCAGTGAGAATCAAGAGCTAACTTAATACTGTTAGATAATTTCTTACTGAAAGAAAAGATAAGATAATATCTCATAGCCATGTCAATAAGGCCCATGTGAGATAAAAATCTTTGTGTTCTTTATCAGATACAAAGCCTGCAAGTCCATTAATTGACATGAGCAGGTCTTGTATCTTATTAAGACAATCAACTTTGGCATGCGGCTTGGCTTGCCACTCTGGATAACTACAACCAAGAAGGAAATGAACCATAGCAGACATGGTTGGAGATGCCACAGATGTTGTGCTTCCACACTAAGAGCATCCACAATCGTCGGGTTAGCTTGCCGGAATAGCTAACTATTTAGCTCACCAATTTTGAAAATTCCACAATGGTCAAATTTTTACCGATTGTTAGTTGGCTTTGCAACAAAAAAACAGTAGGCTGGGACAAAGTTATCCCAGCCTACCGACACTGTAGCTAACTCCATGCCCTTGAAAACACCACACCACACTCGTCCACATCCTTCTACACCACCAACTGCATACTGAAATCTGCTTTGATTCTTCACTCAACACTTGATTGCACCTTATTTTCGTTTCATCTTCAAGTACAATCACCCCTACACAACTTTAACAATGTACCTCAATCCCAACTTGAGTTTTACTAACACCTTGTCAGCCACTCCCACCTTCACCTTCACCTCAATTTCTTTTCTCTTTTTGCATTGATCTCAATCACTTAGTTGCATACTATCTTAGACAATGATGGAGCTGTTCAAAGAAAGAAGAATACACGCTTATGATGGAATTGATCAAGCAATAAATTGAAAGAGAGTAGATCGATCAAAGGTGAAAGATTGAGATCACCTTGATAGATGATACCCAAACAAAGGAGCAACTGTAGATGATGATTATGTGCTAAAAAGTGATCAAAAAGGGCCACTGATGAAAGTGAAACAATTCATTTTATGTTAAAAAATTGTTGAGAATGAATTAAAAACAACAAATCGGGTTGTTGCTTGAAAACTGAGGACAGCTTAGCTCCAGCTAGAGCTGACGACTGTAGGCCCAGTCTTTAACTTGGAGTTTAGACTTCTTTAACTCCAAGTTGAAGACAACAACTGTGGGATTCTGTGGTAGATTACTTAACTCCGGCTAAAAATCTTTAACTTTAGGTTAACTAACTCCAAATTTGACGCAAAAAATTGCGGATGATCTGATATCCACATATGTATCATCTTAGCAGCTCCAAAGTTCCAGTAGATGATTCAAACTGACTGACAAGGACTAAGTTGTTTAGAAACAACAAAAAAGCAAGGTACTTTGGTTTGCACATTTCTGGTCACCAATCTGCACAATATTTAAATCACTATGCTTACTGCTTTGCCTATAGACAGGAACATCAGCATGATCATTTGATAATAAAATCTGCACCACTGAATCATCCAAGGATTCCACACCTTTATTACAAAATTTCTCCACGGTCAATTCAAGGAGCACTTGGTAGCTCTCCAATAGATTTGTCCAAAACCCTGCGGGCTTTGCAGCTGGGGAGTTTGGTACACAGTGCTTAAGGGATTTTGGCTTTTGTCAGTTTCAGCAAAAGTTTCAGTCAAGTACCAAACCTCCAAAGATTGCACAAGTCCTGTACAGGGACTCTTACTCTGTTACATGCAGCAGGACATAACATCCCACTCTCATCATGTCTGCAGAAAGCATCACAGGGCTGATTTTGCATTGAAAGTGGTACCATGTTATGTACAATCCGACAAAGAATAACATAATTGAAGGGCTGATAAATTTAAGAGAATGGGAAGAGCAGAGACCAGAAAAACAAAATAAGGGTACTCAATTTCTGGAGTCACACAGCCAAAAAAACTGTTTGAGTCATAAGACTCCTTCAAGGGTGCAGATGCGGCCCCGCAAGGGGCTTAGTCAAGCTGAGTAAACAGCCTGTATGGTTTACACCCCGTCTACAAAATCCTGAATGGGACAGTAGGGGTTGGGCAAAAAACCAACCAACCAGTTTTGCGCCTTTGAGAAGGGAGTCAAAGCAAGTCAAAGATGGTCGCAAACAACTGTGTGCAGGTTTCACAGACCTGTCGCTCTGCCAGGTCACTCAAAGTCAGTGTTTGGGTGTGAAGACAGGCCTTTTCAACTGAGCTGAGCTCCAAAAGAGCCTAGGTGGTAGGTGGCTCTGCTTTGTGAAAGGTGGAAAGACAATGTTTGGGTGGCTTGAGTGGCGCAAATTGCTCTTGTTTTTTGAATTGTTTGGGCTTTGGAATGATCAAGAACACAGCTCACCAGTTTACTTTTGGTGATTCTTTTGCAAAGCAAAGCAAACAACAAGTTTTTTTGTCGGCTTTGATATTGTTTTAGTGATTTTTCCTGAACAATCCTAAAAAATTGAATCACAACTCAATGGCACTCAGAAACTGTTTGGTCGGTTTTTTGCCCAACGGAATACACCACGGGGGTGTCCTGGCGGCCTTGGGGCTGTCAAGAAGACGAGTCTGAGGGCGGTCTATTTGTCTGCATTGATTGGCGGTCTACAGCTGGCCTGCTGAGCTTTTGCCTGCTGGGCGACTTAGCGCCTGGGCCGCAGGCGGCCAGGCAGGCGCATGCTGGCCGCTGTTAAACCGCCTCGCGACGGTCTAGGTCTAAAAAGTTCCAGAGCCTTCCGGGAATTGTCCAGGCCTGGGATGGGCGAGATCCCCTCGGGTCGCTCATGCGCCCGGTGAGATCCACTTGAGTCGCACTCAGCTGGGTCAATACGGATAGCTAGTCCACGCCAAAACATGGCAATGAATGCAATGGTAATAGGCTCAAGATGGGATTCTTGATGCGGCTCAATGCAGTTCAAGTAGTTATATAATTTCACTAATCAAGAGAAGAGATTTAAGAAGGAAACAACATGATTTTCAGTAAATTTGCGTAGCCATTCCATGGCTTTGTATCATGTGATTTTTTGTCATGACTCGCTATTCGTCAAGCGGTGCAAAGCTTCTTTGGAAAGCTTGTGCGCATCCGTGCCTACACCTGGCCGGTGGGGTTCAATGCGTTTTGAGCCTGAGCTGCGGCTTGAGCGGCGACTAGAGCCACGCAAGCCAATACGGCCTCCTCCAAAGGTAGATTGAAATTGACCTTCCTTGCCTTGAGGGCCGGAAAATAGTTTTTGCCATTAAAATGCTGGCAATCTTCATCAAAGATAATCTGATAGAAACCATCAGACCAAGACAGTCAGTCATGCGAGAGAGTACCTTATTAACAAGGAGTGAATTCACTTACGCAGTAGAGTAGCTTTCATCCTTCCTTGCACGCAAACTGGCTAATTGCTTATTGACGCAGCGCCAAATCAATTTGCTCCCTCTTCCCCCTTTCATTATGATTCGCTCAGCTTCACGGCGCTGCCAATCCACACCCAGAACATGACATAGATTGGGGTCAGCCGGGCATTAAATGTGAAGAACTTTGCTACCACATGAGAGGAAATTGTCATCACTTACAAGATAGGCAATTCATGCGCGCGTTGGTTGAGTGGTTGCCGCCCAGACAGCATCAACGTGACAGTTTGTACCCACAGTACCACATTGGGTAGCCACCTACGACCAAATATTGATCAGAATGGTTACCAAAATGGAAGAACAATGCAAAGAAGACAAACACTGACTATTTGGACCAGCACCTGAAAGATGGTACCGCCTGGTCAACGGCTTCACCAAACTTACACTACACCAAATGTAATCTTTACCGGGCGGTAAAGAAAACTACTGACGTAGAAAAGTCTTGAGGCAACAGGAAGCAAGCTAAAATTCTGAACAAATATGCACCTTGTTCCTAGATGTTGGGGTGTCATAATGAGTATTTTTTTGTATTTTACACGTAGATATTGGTTTATGTACTAACAATAAACGCTGAAAATCATCAAAAACTCACATGTAACAATACCTGAAATTTGGGTCATGAGTATGAAGAAAATATTTTGTGGTCTAAAAACTTCAATAACTTTTGCAATTCTGCTCCAAATATCTTGATTTTTGGTTCATTCAAAAGCTGAACTATTCTCCTTCACACTTCATAATGTTAGTAAGGTGCTATCTAGTCATTTAAACACTCTACATATGTTCAAACAGTTCTGCATGAATAGCTCTGTAGGATCTTTTTTAGACCAGCTACAGATGTGATGTCTCAATGAAAAATGTAGAGGAAAGGCTCACCTTTTTAATGCACTTCAAATCGAGTGATTTGATTCAGAACTGCAAAAGTTATTGATGTTTGAAGATTCCAAAATCCTGTCTTCAAAGTCAAGGGCCAAATTTCAGGTATTGTTACAGGTGGGTTTTTGATGATTCTCAGCCTTTATTGTTAGTACATGAACCAATATCTGCGTGTAAAATACAAAAAAATACTCGTCATGACGCCCCAACATCTAGGAACAAGGTGCATATTTTTTCAGATTTTTAGCTCTCTTCCTGTTGCCTCAGGACTTTTCTATGTCAGTAGTTTTCTTTACCGCCCAGTAAAGATGACATTTTGTGTAGTGTTAGGATTGTGAATACCTGTCAAAAGCGGCAGTAATACATCAGTTTCATCACGTTGGTCAACAAGCACACAACACTAGTACGCACCATGATGTGTAATTTCTCCCTAGCGTGCTTGCCGCAATATTTGATGGCAGAATAGTACTTCCTGGTTGCAAACACGTCATTGACTCCTTCATGCTGGGCAGGAAGATGTTTCGAAGTGAACCCCACACCTCTCTGGGCTACCTTCAACTACAAATTTAGCAAGTTTCAGACACATAATGTTACTTCACCTGACTTGTTGTGAGCTTACCTTAATCCCGTTGAACAACAAATTGGGAAGAACCCCTTCAACTTTGTTCTGGATTGCAGTGTACGCACTCAACGCAGGAGACATAACAACCTCAAGGGCAATGGTATTCATGACGGGCTGAAAGGTATAAAAGGTTTCAGACTTCCACTTAACTGTGACTGAAAGAAACTGGCAACACACCACAAGAGCAGGACTAGCACTCCAACCTGTTTTGTCATTGGAGCTTGGGCTACCAAATCGTTCATTCCTGGCGGATTGTGGGGCATTGGCCAGAGCCTGCACCATTCCAGTCAAGGTAGCAGCAGACTCTGTCAGAGTGGCGATTTGCGACCGTAAGTTGGTGACCTCCTTCTGCATTCGGCCTTGCATGATTGTATGAGCCAAGTAACGGTTAGTTTTGCCAAAAACCTTGACGATGAGGAGGCAAACAAAGATGCTTCAGCACATTTTCACAGTGAGTAGAGTGCGTATGAGAAAGAACTCACCTCAACGTGCATCATTGCAAAACCAAGAGCCACCGCATCCAGCCCAGCGTGCTTAGCCATATCTTCAAAGGTCTTGAGGGTTGGGGCCGATAGGGGATTGTGGTACAAAGCTTTATTGGGATGAACTTGAAAAGGGTCATTGGATCCATTGAAATTGTTGAGTTGTCATGAGGGACCCATCCAACCAGCTTGCGATTCGCCAGAGCCGCGCTGCTCAAAAAGTCCCGGGTCACCATGAGGTGATACCCCTTGTGGGGAAGTGAATTGGTTGCCTTGGCACCTGGTTACATTCGACGCGCGTTGTGGTGATCAATTTATGGGATCAATTAAAAAATTCACAATTACCAGTTTACCAGTTTATTAGCAGGATTCAGCAGGAAAGAAAATTCAAAATGAGGGTTTTTTTAGATCAATTGAAGCTCTTGTAGGCTTATGTATTGGTCATTAGGTTAAAATTACATCATTTTATTTCAAATTATTCATTAAGATCATTATAGTTTACTTACAAACTCATTACAAAAAGAAAGAAAGAAAAACATAAGAAAAATTTGAAATTATAGGTACATAGGTTGGAAAATGGTTTTTAGGTTAATAAAAATAAAGTTATGGGTATTATGAGGTTAGAATATGAAAGAACAGCATTATATTATACTATGACAATATTAATCCTGAAGGTTGATAAGGAGAAACAGCAGTTATTAGGGAAAAGGCACTTTTTCGAAGTTGGTAAACAAGAGGTACACGTGTAGTTTGGTTATGTAATAGTGGTAGTGATGGAATTTAAGGTTGCCAAGAAGATTTTCCGGGGTTTTTAAGGTTATAGAGGATGATGTCATATTACATGAGCAAGAAAAAGAGAGTAGCAGCTGTGAAAAGTGGAGGAAATGGGTGAATTTCGTGGAAAATGGAGGTTTTCAGCTAATTGCATATGTCAAATGACGTCAGAATAGGTTGGTAGATGGCCCATTCAACGCAGAAGAGTGGATTACATAATGTACAAACTTTAAGTCAATAGTAGCGGAGGTGTATGAAAAAAGTTATAAGGCAAATAAAGAATTGGTGTGAATCTCGAATTTACAGTCACAAGTCAACATGTAATGCTCAAAACCTTAACTTCACAACTCAATATCTTACTCATCACTCATCAGAAGTAGGTCATGTAGGTGTCAGAAATGATCAGTAACACGTGGGCTACAAGATGCACTTTAGTAATCAAAAATTGGAGCACATCTGAAAAAATTCGTAATCTCAAAAATTGGTTTTCAGCTAGTTTACAAGGAAAAAATCACCTGTATTCATCATAAGAAGTGCTGTACATCATATCATTGCGTCATTGATCACTTTTAGCTGTGAAAATTACATCATTTATTAGTAACAAAATCATTACATTGCGTCATCATAGGGATTTTAGGGAATTTTGGGCGGATTTGATTGGTTTTGAGGTTGTTGACCATTGTAAAAGTTCTAGTACATTGTTATATATACTTTGAGAGGGTTTTTGGACTGTTGTTACCCTTTTTTCTTTATCATTTACGCTGCCATTATTCTGTTTATCATCATAAACTTATTCTAATAGTACCTGGTCACTTAAATACGCCCTTTATTACAGCTATAAAGAGAAATTTACTTTAGTATTATAGTCATAAAGACTTATTGGGAATAATATCAATCAGATATTGCTTATTTCTTTAGTTATCAATTGGGAATAACACTATAGCAGTGTTGATAGTAATACAAAGTGTGCTTTTGAAGTTAAAATACGTGTGAAGATACATTTCTCTGGTGCCTTATCAGTACTCAATACAACAGAGTCTTTCCTGATTGTGTTGTTTTAGAAGAGCAGTCCTTAGACAACTTCTACTAGTCATTATATTAGTAGATTATCCTCTTCCAGCTCTGTATAACCCTTGTTGGGTTATAAGTTCTACAGTGTTGATCATTACCTGAGTACGCTGTGGTGAGCAAGATCTCTACTTAAGCAAAAAAATTAAAAATTATTGGAAAATTTGTATTTTTAGTCAAAGGCAAAGTTATTGTTGGAGTTATTAGTCATCAAGGGTCTCAAAGTTGATTTGTAATCTTCATTTCATTATCTTTCTAATCATATATTTACATATTCATTTGATAAGAACATTTAAGAGAAAAGAAAAATTCGAAAAGATCAATAAAAATAGTATAAGAGTGAAAATTGAATTAAAAGAATTAGTAAGGAGGGATTGGCAGAAGGAGAACATTTAGTTTGGATCTTAACGGATGGAAACTGTTATGAAAAGAATGAAAGAAGAAGGATAACATTAGAAAAGTTGAAGGAAATTTCAAAAATATGGGTATGGAAGGTTGGAAAATAATTTTTAGGTTATTATTATAAGAGTTATTGGTTCAGGAAGGTTGTATTATAAAAGAGAGGTACAACATTAGTCATCAGCAACTTTAATCACGAGGATTGGTAAGGGAGGTGTGAAATTATTCAAGAAAGGGGTATTTTGAAAAAGGGTACTATGGTATTAATTCCTGTGTAGTGATTTCATTGAAGGATTGATTGCGCCAAGGGTTTTTCAGAAGGATTTTATGGTTGTGTGGTTGATTGGAATGCTGTGGGATGATCTTTTGATAGAAGAAAAATCATTATTAGACGTGAAAATGATCAAAATTCATCAAAAATGGAGATATTTAGTTTATTACATATGTCAAAACTTGTCAGAATTGGGTGTGTAATAGTTCATTCGAAGCAAATTCATTGGTTTAATATTGTACAACCTTTAAATCATTAGTAACGGAGGAGTAGTGAAAAAGTTATAAGGCAACAAAGAAACTGGAGTGAATTTCGAATTTGGTGGTTACATATAACACTAGAGTATAGGCGGGCAAGCCCGCCACAAAGTGTGTAAAAATTCAACATCACAGTTCATGTTCCTGTAAGCAAAAACTTGACAAAGTCCCTTGCCAAAGTATAATGCCCCTGTTGCACAGTCTGCTATATTGGTTACATATATTGCAATGTCAATTACGTTAAAATATCCCACCAAACAAGGTATTACTGCACCTCAAGCGGAACATATGTGCTCAGTCTAGATTACAAGGAATATCAACACACATGATTTGTCAAGAACATGAAGTAAATTTTGAAAAACAGGGGTGTATATGAAATTGATTACCTGTGCCAGTCATCAAACTGATCACCTTCCATTGGTAGTTCCTAACATCCCAGTTTAGTTTTAACTCCAAGTTCTAAATCCTTTTACAAGCACAATTATTTCAAGTCTTATATGGACTCATGGCAGAACTTCAAATGTCACCTCCACTTTGAGTATTTGCAAAATATGTAAATAGAATTTGATTGTATTCTGATCTTTGGTACTTGCACTTGGAATTATACCTGTGCTCTTAGGTCTGGAATGAATCAAAACTATATCAATGATATCAAATTGTCATAGTTCAAAACATTCAGATTCGATAAATTCATCAAATTCCACACAAAACCAACAAAAATCTTCTGTTGAGACAGAGGAAAGTACATTTCAAGACCAATGGGGGAATAATCATCAATTGCTACAAGAGGATAAATGGAGGTCATACTCACGAAGACACTTGTCTATAAATATGGCCATGTTCAGGATCTTGTATATAGATTTATTCTCCATCTCATTATTGTTATGGATACACAGTGAACCTCATCGCTCTAACAGCAATGGCAGACAGATAGAGAGTCAAAAAAGAAAAGAACAAGAATTGTCTATGAAATCTCATGGTCTAGAAGAGAAAATCAAAAAGTCGTAATCAAGATATGTTGCCAAAAATGATACTAATTTGATACATTCAGATGAAA
This sequence comes from Melampsora larici-populina 98AG31, assembly GCF_000204055.1. Taxonomy (NCBI): domain Eukaryota; kingdom Fungi; phylum Basidiomycota; class Pucciniomycetes; order Pucciniales; family Melampsoraceae; genus Melampsora; species Melampsora laricis-populina. Next base: position 209,429 of record NW_006768805.1, read on the forward strand.
GTGAACTGAGTGTAAAGGCGGCACAGGCGGTGTGATCCCTTGGTGGAAAGCATGCTGACCAGAGAAATTGTATTCCATTCAGCTGATAAATTAAATAATGATCTTGATCGAACTGCAGTGTCTCGATTTTAAGTTTTTCTCTATTGACCCTTTTAAATCAAGTTTCAATCTGTTACGGTTTTTGATATTATTGGAGATGAATAAACTGATGACTCTAATACATGAAACCTTTCTTAAATCAAGCTTGGCTTTGGGAGAGTGATATGAACAATTGCGGTTGACCTTGGGCCTGATCCTTGTTTCTTTTGGATTGAGTGCATTGTTTGACAGTTGGATCAGTTTTAGGTGTAGTTCAAGATGAGCTGGATGCGTAAAATCTAGAAATCAAGAAGCAAGCACAGGTCAAAATATCGACAAATCATCATTTTGTCTGACTGTTGACTTTTGACTGATACAAAGAGATAAATCACTAACCTTCACCAAGGCTCATTGGTGTGTCTTTAGACAACTCAATGAGCCTGAGTACCCATGATAGTCCAATACAGTCCAAAATGTGATACAAAGTTTTCTAAGCCTTCATAGAAGTTCAGAAAAGATGACCAGATCCCTCATCACAAATATATATGGAGAGTTAATTGAAACTTTTCTGAAAGATGCTGATAAAGATGCACCTTCTGATGCTCAAAATTCAAGGGTGCGACGTGGACAAGCTGAAGGGTTACAATGGGTGATAGGATGGAAGCCAATTTCAGATGTGTCATTCACTATAATATAACAAACGTGTTCGTGCTCAGAAGGAGTGTTGTAGGAAGTAGAGGCCCTACAAGCACTCCGCATCGACTTCGTACTCCTACTTTTCTCACAGAAGTCTGATGTCTGAGAGAGCGGCTGAGTGGCTGGCGAGATCTTCGGTAATTCATAGGAAGTTTGGTTTCTCCATGTTGGAGGACCTATATTCACGGTGGTGACCATTGTGAATGTTTTCAAGTGGGGGACCCGTAGGTTCTATTGTCATCGTTTGATAAGAGCATTCATTAGAAGAGATAGATGGGAAAGATAATGAATGGGGAGGAACTCAATGTTGAAATGGAAGTGGTAGGAGGAAAACAAAAAGCATGCTTTTGGAGGCTTTTAGATGATTGATCGAATTATAGATAGTTGTTAGAGAAGAGATGGAAAAGTAAAGATGATTCTTTGTAAGCAGCATTGCTTTTTGGCAAGGTTGCTTTTCCAAAATATGAAGGAGTGTGTGGCGAAATCGGAACAACATATGAATAGAAGATAGCAATAAATTGTGCGTAAATGTTCTGTTGGAACAGCACTACTTTTGAAGGTAGAGCTTTAGAAATTAGGGTGCATTTTGAAGGACAATAGAATGCAAGGAACATTTGAATGAACAGCTTAATTGAAGGGAGCAATCCGATGACGGTAGAAAGCTTAATTGCAGGGAGCAATCCGACGACGGTAGAACTTCTTTTGAAGAAAGAGTGCATTTCAAGAGAGTTGCTTTCAAGTAATACAATCAGGGTATTTCAAAAGCAGAGTCAGTGTTGTTTAAATCGAGGCTTTTAAAAAGCAACAATAATTTTCGCAATCGATCTGTGTAAAAGAGCGGACGGACAAAAATATGCTTTTATTGTTTGCTTTTAGTGATATCCGTTGGGGTTGTGTTTAAAAACAACAGAGAGGCGTATGGAAAGAAGTAGATCACGTTGTGTGTATATGCTTTTAAAAAGCCATAGTGCTTTTATGCTTTCGCAGATATAGTAATTATTTTTGAGATTGCTTTCAAAAATAACGGTTGGGCGTAGGCAAAGTCTGTAGGGAAGGAGAAAGGTATAAATATCTCATGGACTTCAGCACTGAGATTGTCCCTCAACGCATTCTGCGGGTCCCTTTGGTCAAATGACCCTTGGATCACCCTTAAAGCAGATGTGTAACACCCTCATAGCCTCGCGCCCTAAGCCGAATTCATAGCATAAATGCTGGCTGAATTTGTTTAAGGGGGGTGCTTAGGGATTTAAGTTTATGTAATTTAGATGACAAAAGCTTATTTTCTCAATCTTTACAACTCAATAAATTATTCATCACACATCGGAAATAGGTCATATGGGGGTGATAAATGATCAGTATCACGAGGGCTATCAAATGAGCTATAGTAATCCAAAATTGAACAACTTTACAAAAGATTTGTAATTCCAAAACGGATTTCAGCTATGAATATTAGGAAAAGATCACCTGTATTCATCATAAGAAGATCTGTTCATCATTTATTAACATCAATTGATCAAATTCACGCCTTAGCTCATTAAAAACAATAATATTCATGACATCATATGGTCACATTGGAGGAGTTCTGTTGATTTTTGACGGTTTTTGAAGGTTTTTTGGAGGTTGTTGACCATTATTGAGGATTGTTGGAGTGTTATATACTATTGTTAGGGAATTTACGTGGCTTTGTTCCCCTTTTTACTCATCTTATACTTTTGTCAGAGTGTTTTTAATCATCATTAAATTACTTTATCAGTACTAAGTTCACTAAATTGCCCCTTTATATCAAAGGAGAGATTTCGTTACGTGTGATAAGACTACAAGTCTTCTTTGGAATAACAATCTAATTGATTTTTGCTTTGCTAGTAATTAAAAGAGTGTTTTGTTGTGCTCAGATTGGAATAACACTATAGCAGTGTTGAGGTTTCTTTATTTCTAAAAACTCACGGGAATAATACTTGACTTAAGTATTGAAAACAATTTCTCTGGTGCCTTATCCCAAAGAATTCAGCAAAACCCCGTGTTGATTCTTTCAAAGAGGCAGTCTTAGGCAACTTCTACTAGTTGGTTATATTAGTAGATTATCCCTCTTTAAGCTCTGTAAAGCTCTTGTTGAGCTTTAAGTTCTACAACGCTCCAGCCCCCGCCATACTGAAGGATTGACGGGCACCCAGCATGTCAGGACGGCCTCCAGATGGACCTTCAAATCCCAAACCTGTGAAATCAGACATGAGAATGGGTTCTCAGGTGAGTAGGATAAGACAACTTGCACCCATTCCATTTCTGAGGGCTCCGTGGTTTTTCAACCCAAAAAGAGAAAGGCCGCATGGGGTAGAACCGTCACCTTGGCTTTGAGACGTTGGAAATGGGGTCTTGAAGAGATTGCCTGAAAATTGGTAATCATTCAATGGATTGAACAGTGAATAACCCTAAACGAAAGAGAGACGGCAGGTATAAACACTCACTGAAGGATTGACACCGGTGGCCAAAGGCACGACGTCACCGGTGAGTTCCATCAAGACATATGACGCGGTGTATGACCACTACACAGGGCCGGGAAATACCCAGCCACACCACAAAGGAGAGGTGGTACAAACTGTGAAAATTTTCATCTTCACAGTTTCTGTACGCCTCAGAGCTCTCATACACCTCAGACTCGAATTCACAAATCTAAAGATTTCCGACTTCTATAAAAGAGATAACATCATTTCATTTTCAAAATATATCAATATTTAAAAGAGACAACAGAGAAATCATGTCAAAAGAACAAAGCTCAACAGAAATTTTCAATAAAGACGTAGAAATGATTTTATCAAAACATGAAAAAGAAAAAGAAAATCAAGAAGTAGGAAGTTCGACCAGAGGAAGAGGAAGAGGTAAATCAAACAGAAGTAGAGGAAGAGGTGGGAAAAGAGGAAAAGGCGGAGCAACAACGACACGACAAACGAGAAGCACGGTGAAAGGAAAAATCAGGGAACCTATAGAAGAACCTGAGGAAGAAGAAAATGAAGAAGATAGTGCGTTAACGGACATAGACAAAGAAGAGACGAATAAAGAAGAGGTCAACGAAGGAGAAGAAGAGAGAAAGAAGGGAAAGGGTGAGAAGCTTACTGAGGATGAGGATGAAGAAGAGGACATCATCTCGTTAGGTAAGCCCAACAAGAATTCACTTGTCAAATTCAATTTTTCTTCTAGCTTGGTGGATGGTGGAATAACAACCACAGTTGAGTTCAGAAAAATGTAGCCACACGGGTGGAACATAATCGTGTGTTAAAAAGTGTCGTGTAAAGATCAAAAGAAGTCCTGAAGTCCTGAAGTCTTAAAGTCCTGTAAAATTATAAAAGAGTCGTATCTCAAAGCTTCACTGCCAGCATAGATGCCTCGGGTTGAAAAATCCGAGGCGTCATCGTAGGCAAATCCTCGGACAGACCTTGTCCGAGGTTTTTGCCCGAGGGATGTTTTTGCACTGAGAATCACCTCGGATCAAGACCTCGGGAAGCTTCTGTCCGAGGTTTTGCATCCGAGGATACCTCGGATTACAAAATCCGAGGTAAATATGTTGGCGGTGCTTGTGTAGGAAATGTCCAGAAGAAGTCCAGAAAAGTCCAGAAGTCCAGAAGTCCAGAGATTGTGGAAAGAAAAGGCATAGATAGAATGACTGACTGAAATTGTGATCTGGTGTGGTTGTGTTTAGTGGATGAAGCAAAATTCGTAGCAGAAGATGCGCATATCGACAGAGAACATGAAAGATATGTTGCAGAATTGACGAGACACTTCAGGAAAGGAAACACCGGTTGCTTTGAAATGCTAGAAAAGACTTATTGGAGATGGTGTGAGAGGATTGGTACCGAACCACGAGGAGTCCAAATGTTAGACTGTTCAAGCGAAAAAGAAGAAGAGTTAGAAATAAGCACCTCTAAAAGAAAAGCAAAAACTCAAGTGACGGAGAAAGCAACTAAGGTTGGAAAGAAGATGAATCATGGTCAAGTGTTGACTCACAGATTGATAGACCTATCGTCCTATTGAAATAATAGAATGTCGGCTTGCTTCGGTTATGTTCCTCTCACTATATTCGTACCGGCTTGGCTATTGGCAGATAAAAATCATATGTCAAATAGAAGGAAACAAAGCTCTTCCTGTTTGGATGTGGTGGCTTACGTAGGATTAAGAGTCCCGAGCGAATGGAGACAGAGTTTTTTGATGTGGTCGACCTCGTTCCATCTATGCATACAATACTGGAGGTTGAAATACGAAAGAGAAGACATTGCAACACGGCTTGAAGAACATTATAAGATAGTCCTGGAAATCAAGGCAAAGTATCATGATGCTTTTGCCCCAGCGTTGAGGTACGACATAATTCATAGAACAAATGTATTCAGTCACACGTTAGCAGATGGATTACTATCAGATGTAGGAATGAGAAACGAAGAGTTAGTAGAGCAAGCAATTACGGACTCGAAAGCCAATAAGGACCATTGGTATTTCGACAACCCGTACATCATAGGTGGAGCAATGGAGAATGTCAACCCAATGACGGGAAGGTACCAAGTGGGATGGGACATGATCTCAAATGCCTACGAGCAGATCACGGCTGTAACAGGAGGTCAAATGTTATCGCACCTAGCTCAACAAGGTCGAAATTATACGCAACCACCCAACGGCCAATTCTTTCTCGAGAATAACACAGGTCATAGTCACGGGAATCATGGCCAGAGTGATTATGTCAAAGCAAGTGGAAGTGGATTCTATAATCAAAATCAAGGAGTGAGAGGAAAAGGTAGAAGAGGGAGAGGTGTTAGTAGGGGAGTAGGAGGAAGAGGAGGAAGTGCGAGAGGAAGCTTCAATTCAGGACCTACTTCTACGGTGAATGGAGTCGTAGTTCCGAAGTTTGGACCCGGAGCCTTTGAGGCGATGAAGGCAGCGAAGCAGGCAGGTGGAAGTGGAAGTGGGAACGGAGCAGGGACTCAGTGAGTAGAACATGTTGTACTTTCCTTCTTGAGAAGTCGATTAGGTGTGGTGAGGAAAGAAGTAATGAGACACCTAATGTCATAAATGACAGGAATTCCAGAGAAACATGAAACCACACCAAAAAGACAAAGATTGATGTGACACTGTGAGAAAAGAGAGATACTGAGAACTGTGAATTTGCCATTTCGTTACCCCAGATTCATAAGCCTGAGTGAGAGAAATGAACAAGAGCCTCAGACGCCAATCCGAGAGACTGAGTCACCGAGAGACGATCCGTTGAGACCACCAAGGCTCCATACGAAGTGGCCTCTGAGACCGAAATGTGATATGAATATCCAAAAATGGAAAGAGCAAGCAAGGAAATGCGGAGTCGAAGCAGAGGTGAAAGACGTTATTGCGGGACTAGTGGATGGATCTACCCAAGGAATTCCAGAACACTATCTAGGAAGTAAAAAATGGTGGACACCAGATAATCATAGTTCGGCGTTAGCGGTGAAGGATAAGATTATGAGAAACTTACAAAAGGAAAAAGGAGCAGGAAGAGTTTTCGGCCCGTTCACACACAAAGAAGTTTATGCGAAGTGGGGATTCTTCCGGACAAACCCAATGGGGAGCGTCGTAAATAACGACGGATCTTTACGAATGATCAACAATCTTTCATATCCAGTGGCAGACGAGAACATACCATCAGTGAATTCAATGGTGGATAAACACGAGTTCGACACATCGTGGGACGACTTTCATGTAGTGGCGAGATATTTCAGAGAACACTTCGAAGAGGTAATTTTACTTGCGATATACGATTGGGAGAAACCCTATCGTCAAGCTTGCACGAAAGAGGAAGAGTGGAGGTATTTGATGATCAAGGATTTCTACAATAGGATCTGGATGGATATCGCGGTCCCCTTTGGAGGAGTAGCGGGGTGCGGTACGTTTGGAAAGGTGGCGGATGCCTGGAGGCTGATAATCCAAAGATGTTTGGGAATCAAGAGAGTTTTTAGATGGGTTGATGATAATATGATAGTGAAGATGGAAGGAGAAGACTTACAGATTGAAGATGTGGTACAGCTGAGCACGGAAATGGGTGTGAAGACCAATCGTGATAAACTTAGAGCATTTGCAGACAAGCAGAAATATTTAGGGTTCATCTTCAATGGAAGGGACAAGACGGTAAGATTGCCGGAGGAAAAATTGGAAGAAAGATTGGCAGCGGTGATCCATATGGTAGAAGAAGACGGCCCGTGGAGTTTGAAAGAAGCGGATTCGACAATTGGAAAGATAGCGCACTTAATGTACATCTTGCCTCACATGAAACCGTATATGAGGGGTTTGTACGCATGGCTCCATCCTTGGTTGAAAACAAATGCAAAGAGGTTTTTATCGAGAGCAGCTAGGAAGGACTTGGAAAGTTGGCGTGAAGCGCTGGCGAATTTCGAACCAAGGAGGATCATACCAGCAGTGGAACCAGAACGAGTCGGCTGGGTAGGTGACGCCAGCGGTTTTGGGATGGGCGTCATAACCGTATATGGTTGGGTGAGATTCAGGCTGAAGGAAGGGTGGCAGACAATCGGCCTATTAGAGGATGAAACACGTCGCGACATAGCATGGGCCGAAACGGCGGCGATAAGGTTGGGAGTCTTAATGCTGGAAGTTTCGACAAAGGTTGGCGGCAGGAACTTTTGGGTCAAGACGGACAACACGACTACCGAATCGACTATAAACAAAAGGCAATCAAAAAGTGAGCCTGTGAACGAAGAGTGGAAAAAGATACAGGACTTACTTCTAAGACTCCAGTGCGACATAACAGAAGAGAGAGTGGAATCAGGTGACAACAACGCAGACGGTTTATCGAGAGGAATAGACGAAGGAGAAGAGCTAGGAAATCGGATACATATAAATTTACCAGAAGACCTGCAACTATTACTAGAGGAAGCATGATATCACCGAAAGTCGAGCATAAGATCAGATTGTTCTTGCAGAACGTGGTAGGAGAATCGAATTGGAGAAGTAGTAGTGTGCAAACTCATATGTTATCAGGAGGCTGGGCAGAGACAACTTTGGTGAACTACAATAGTGGAGTGGCGAAGTTGCTGAAGTTTTTGGAGGAGAAAGGTTACAAAAGGGAGATGTTATTGCCTTTGTCATTAAACACGTTATACAAATTCGTGGTATGGGCAGGAAAGAAATTGGAAGAAGATGGGAAAACAGAGAAAATCAATCAGAAAACGGCAACAATCGAAGTAGAGACCCTGAAGAAATATCTTACTGGTATAAAAAGTTGGCATTTATTCCATGACGAGGAGTATCCCAAATACGATCCCATAAAGCTATCAGTCTTGCTCAAGTCTTCGAAGATCGCGGAGACGGTGATAAGACAGTCAGAAAAGGAGCAAAAGAAACCGGTAATGATAAAACACCTAGTACAGTTGTTGAAGAAGTTGGCGAATGGGAGCAAGAGAGATCAGGTGGCATTGACGATAGCCTTGGTAGCATTCTGGGGAATGGCGAGGCTCGGAGAGTTGGTATCGGATGATAAGAAGAAGAAGCTGATTCGGTTAAAAGATTTACAAGTGATGGGTAATGGTGAAAGAGTGACAATAGCTTTATTCAACGCGAAGACGGCAAAACCAGGCCAAATACAATATATCAAATTGAAAGCACAGCGGTCGTATCTTGATGCAACTGAGGCACTCGAAAGAATGGTCAGAGACAATCAAACGGGCCCGAAGGACCCGTTATTCTCATACCTAGAAAAGAATGGAGAACGAAGCACGATTTCGAAATCGAAGTTGATGGGTATCTTTAAACAAGTCTGGAGATCTAATGATGAGACAACACAACTGTCTGGTCACTCCTTCAGAGTGGGAGGAGCCACCTTCAGGTGGAATGAAAAACGGCCAATAGAGGAAATAACGACAATCGGGAGATGGCACTCGAAGGCATACCAATTATACCTTCGGAAGTATAGTGCAGACGAAAAGAGGGAAACCAAAGAATTGTGGGATCTTCTCACGTTCAAAGATTGGCAGGCTTCAGACAGAGTGAGTGAAAGGCAGTAACGGAGATAGACGAGAATGCAGCTGACAAAATCTTCGGACATGTGTAGACCGTATTGACCGAGAAGAGAGAGGGCAAAGAAGTTAAAAGGGGGAAGTGAAGAAGGGGGATAAGGGGAGATGGAAAGAACGTACAACTGTAAAGGAGTCACGAGAAATCGAATTACCTGATAGATTTTAGAATTTGAGTTAGCCCAATTGAGTTGCAGAAATTTGAGTTTACCCCAATTGAATTGCAGATCCCGTTTGTACAGATCAACTGAATTTAGCGAACAGTCTGGACTGCTGTCGTAGACAGGTTTCCGATGAGCTCAGGACGCCATCCGTCCAGAGATAGGGTGGTAGAAAACCCTTTCTTGGAAAGGCCGTCCCCGGGCCTATGGCCCCCCCCCACACCAGGTAAGAACCTGTATAAGGTGAAGACCTACATAAAGATTGCCCGAATTAGAAAGGAATAGAAAGTAGAAAAATCAGAATGAAATAAAACAGATAGAAAGAAACTAAGAGTTAGATGAGAGCATATGAGTGAACAAGTCTAACCTTTTAGAAAATATAATGAGAGCTGAGCAAGGCACAGTCAAAAGATGGATTGACACCGGTGGCCAAAGGCACGACGTCACCGGTGAGTTCCATCAAGACGTATGACACAGTGTATGAGCCACTACACAGGGCCGGGAAATACCCAGCCACACCACAAAGGAGAGGTGGTACAAACTGTGAAAATTTTCATCTTCACAGTTTCTGTACGCCTCAGAGCTCTCATACACCTCAGACTTGAATTCACAAATCTAAAGATTTCCGACTTCTATAAAAGAGATAACATCATTTCATTTTCAAAAACCATCCCACCCACCCTACAGCCAACGCGGCCACTGTACTATCCTATACCAGTATCAGCCGATACTAGTATAGTACTGTAGGCACCGGTACTTTTTTTACCCTGGGTATAGTATAGTATCGACCTCTGGAATTCTATACTTCCGGTACTTATCTTGCTCTCTGTGTTTGACTCCATGGCAACATCAGGGATGCACAAATGAGATGCTCTCTATTGATATTCATTGAATGCAACTTGAAATTGAAAGAAAATACCATAAAAACCTCGCTTCACTCTGTTGATTTCTTTTTATCTTTGGCTTTGGATCGCACATCAATTATTGTTTGATCTATCGCATGGCTTGCCTTATCATTTCAACACAATTACTATCAATTTTTCACTTGTTATACACCATTCATTAAATACATTTTGTGAAGAGAAAAGTCCATAAGCTTGAAATGAGAACAATGAACAGAGCAATGAACAGAACGAACTCAATCGCCAGCAAAATGTGGAGGCTGGTTCATAGTCTTGTGTAAAACCTGAGCAGCTTTATCATCCTCGATGCACTCCTCCATAATCCGGTAGGCCTCCTCAAATCCTGAATTTAGTGGGACTCCATTTGAAATCCATAGCCGACTACTCACACAACGTTCAATTGTCCTTGGAACTAATGTTCCACGGTCTGTGGTGCAGACATCCGCAGCTGATGAAAACGTTTGCTCAACAGCGGCCGAGCTCCCACTGACAGCAAGATATTGGCGAGCTAGACTTGAAAGAATAGGGTACTTTCCTTCGTGGCTCTGTCAATGAAAGAATTCAATTTCAGACTCTTGACCTAATTTACAAGAAAAAAAGAAGATGAAGAGAACTCACCTGCCACCACTTCAATGCCAGGTTAGGGTCCATTGCAACATCCTGTGAAGGCGCATCACGTGCAAGCTGATATTCAGTTAGTTCATCAATTGTAGAGTTCCCCTTTTGTGCATCATGGAGATGTAACATTGGGTCGTATGCATCGTTGTTGCATTCGGCACTTGTGAGTGTTGCTTCTGGTTGAGATGCTGGAGCTTGTGATGAAGGGTTTTGTTCAAGTTGATGCTTGCGAGAATAGTATGCATCGGCCAACAGTTTGTTGGCTTTTGCAGTTACAGGAGATCAAGGTCCAAATCCTGCATTGAAAAAGCTGGCTCTCCAGCTTGGATGACGGATCGTGGCCATCAAGAGAGCATGTGAGGATGTTGCTTTGGCAAGGTACCTCTTCACTCGCGTGAGCATAGCATAATGCATCGGATACATCGGCGAGGTGGTTAATTCTTGGAGAAGTTTGGACTCCAAGCGAGTCTTGAGCTTGAGGTATTCTTGGATTACCATTGAGCCAGTTGGGCCATCGCCTTCCATTCGTTTGGTAAGCTGTGCAAAATGCTAAAGAACATAGATTGATCAGCACAAAGCCATGTTTAATGAAAAAATGTAGTAACCTCGAGCTCAAGGTTAACTGTCTTGATCAGCTTCCAATCATCCGGGGTGAAGCTGATCTTGAGGAAGCATCCTTTAGTGTAGTTGATGGTGGGGTGTAAGGTGTTACATAGGGACGTACAGCAGTCATGGCTGAAGACAGGTTCTGATCAATAGTTGTCAACGGCCCTAGCTCCACGAAGATCTCTTTCTTCACCGAAATCTTCGGCTGGAGCTAGGTGAGCTATCATTTCTCTTTTCATCTCTTTTCTCTCTAGTTTGTTTCTCTTCCATTTGTTATCAGTAGAGCGTAGGAACTGACTTCACCGAAATCTTCGGCTGGAGCTAGAATTGTGCTAGGAATTTATAGAAGGGTTTTAGTTTAGATTTAGAGCCTTGCTCTCGTGCCTCGTCATCAGTGAAGACTCCGCTTTGGAGTCTTACACTTTTTTAAACTATCACCGAAACTAAAAATTCAAACTTTAAATCGACCTCTGAGCACTCTGAAAACTTAATTCATCTGACATCCGTGAGATAATCGAATCCTTGACAAGTCATCAAGTCTTTTTGATGGGATTCGCATTACCTACAAATTTCACCAACGACCCAGAATCTTTCCTACGCCGACAAAGACAGCTCCGACAACGCCAACAAGACACTGACACCTCGCCAGCAGCGCCACCTCCTCCTAGATTTAACTGGAAACCGGAAGCCCCTCTCGATACACCTGACAGCAACTTTACCTTACAAGCCAGCATTACTCCAAGACCAATAACCACATCCACACCTGCCGGATTTCCTGATCCTTTCGAACCATTGATTACGCCCGATAGTAGAATTGTAAGAGAGTTTTTTAACTCGAGACTTTCCGATCCGACCCCCAGACCCCCCGGTAGTTTCATTTTTACCCCTTACAACGCGATGGAGAGCTCATCGGGTTCGAAAGGCAAGACGGTTGAAGTTCAAGATGACTCAGACAAAGATGCTCTCATAGAACGCCTCCAAGCAGAGATCTCGTCACTCAAATCCGATCGAGACCGAATTCATGCCTTGGAGGCTTCAATGTCTCGTATGATGTCAATGCAACAGCCTACAATCACAACGGGAGGCGGCAGCACCGGCTCAAACACAACAACCCAGCCTACCAACTGGTTCTCACGATTTCGAAGCCCTGGTACTCCGACTCCTGCAGGACCTAAAACACCACCCACCACCGCGGGAACACCTGCTCAAGCCATGAGAACTGAAGCCGTCCCATTAACTTCAATTGTCGAGGAGCATGTCGATCGCAACGAGGAACGTACCAGAGAAGACGCAGCCGAGTACTCCCTGCCGCGAGCATCTTACGCAGCAGCCCCATGGAGTCACCTAGGAGCTGAAGCCGTCGACGACACACCTCGACGGGTTTCTTTTGCTCAGGCTTCCACCGTACCAACCGCCTATCGTCATAATGCAGCACACGATGAACCAGACAACCGCGTGGTCCGAGCTTGTGACATTAAGTTATCAGATGCACCTAAATTCACAGGCCCAGTCGAAGATCCTGCAGCACTCTTCAACTGGCGACGACTTATCGAACAATTCTTCAAATTGAAACGATTAGATAGCACTGAAGAACGTCTGATAATCCTAGGTACCATCGTAGTGGAACCTCGAGCAGGGAACTGGCTAAGGCGAATGGAGAGTGAACTCGTACACTTACCATGGACTGAGATTATGCACGCACTGGCAACAGAAACGCTACCCACCGGATGGCTTTACGACACCGAAAAGGCAATTCGACAGATCAAAATGAGACCAAACGAAGACTTTAAAGTTTATGCCAATCGAGGACGAGATTTGTATGCCTTAGTCGAAGTCGAAAGCTCAATCTCGATCAAGAACTTAGCCGAGTACGTTGTTTGGGGGGCACCAGAAGTGTTTCAGCGTTGGGTGGCGGATCGAGCATTACTGAAGGTGGCAAACTTCAAATGGTTCGAATTCATCGCAGCGGCTTCGGACATCTGGTTACTTCTTCAATCTAGTAATTTGTTACCTCGTGGAGGATTCAACACCAACACTGCGCCTCGTCAAACCGGTTTTCAACCGAGACCGACTCAATATGCTCAAGCTGCGACGATGAATGACCGACGAACTCCTGATCAAAGGGCTGATTACGCGTGGCACTACCATGAATACCTTCGACACAAGGGTATTTGTTCAGCCTGTCGAACCGAGTGTGGGAACCCGAATTGCCAGGGACCAATCAAGGGACCTTATATCCAATTGCCACCTTTAAGTGTATTCGACCCTGGTCCAAGACCGATACGTCGAGCAACAACTCTCGCAGCACCAGCACCCAGTCGACAAAATCCACCAGCGGGAGCGCCAACGAGTAAACCAGCTGGTCGTCCGGCACAATCTGTAGCAATCCGAGCGGTATCTGAATCACCTTCACTCAGTTATGCACCAGATCTATCAGACAAAGAAATTGAACGCTATGAAGAGGCCGACAAGATCTTGGTAGCGCACATGGAGGAAGAGCTATCCGGGTGCGTAGACGAAACTAAGCGTACAAGATCCATCATCCTTCAGCTGATGATAAATGGAACTCCTATGCGCGCCTTGATAGACTCAGCAGCCGAGGCCAATCTCATATCGGAACCTTCAGCAATGAAGGCAAAAATACCACGCCGACGACTCGTTAAGCCTGTTGAGGTGAGTCTAGCCATCTCTTCCGACGCCACTCCCTTCGTAATCAATGAGTTTTGCTTTGCGAATGTTAGCTCAGCTGACCCGAAGTTGCGATTTGGATCAACTTTCTTCAAGGTCGCGCCGTTAGGGAACAATTATGACGTAATTTTAGGGACGCCGTTTTTGGAAAAGTACCACCTTGATGTTTCACTTCATAACCGCACGGTAACACATGTACCTACTCATACAGTCCTGTTAGAAGAATCCGCAAAGAAAGAAATTGAAAATTCAATGAAAAATTCAATGATTGCTTGTGTAATTCAAAACTTGGAACGAGTCAAAACCACCCGTGACTTATCAAAACGAGAGGAGCGCGTGCTAGAAGAATTCTCTAGCTTGTTTCCTGACGAATTACCTGCAGTAGCAGAGGATGAAGGAGATGATTTCATTCCGCCTGAAGGGCAGAATGCGTCTTCGCGAGTGACCCATAAAATTGTCCTCACAGACCCTAACGTGGTGATTAATGAGAAGCAATACAACTATCCACATAAGTACTTGAACGCATGGTCAAAGCTTGTGACACAACACTTGAAAGCGGGACGCATTCGACGATCAACTAGCCAGTATGCGTCACCGTCCATGATTATACCAAAGAAAGATCCCAACGCTTTACCACACTGGGTTTGTGATTATCGAACGTTGAACAAATACACGGTGAAAGACAGGGCGCCCTTACCTAATGTGGATGAAGCAGTCAGGCTGGTAAGCACAGGGAAGATATTCTCTATTATTGATCAAATTAATTCCTTCTTTCAGACTAGGATGAGAGAAGAAGACATTCCCTTGACCGCGGTGAAAACACCGTTTGGATTGTTCGAGTGGACAGTAATGGCAATGGGACTAACAAATGGTCCAGCCACGCATCAAGGCCGTGTAGAAGAAGCGAAATTATTGTGTAGTGTTTATTGATGATGTTGTAGTATTTTCAAATTCAGTGGAGGAACACAAGATTCATGTCAGAGAAGTTTTACGCCGACTACAAGCAGCCAAACTGTATTGTTCTCCAGCAAAAAGCAAATTATTCAGAACAAGCATCAACTTTTTGGGGCATGAAATCAGCGGCGAGGGAGTTTGTCCGGACGATGCCAAAGTGGAGAAAATTGCTAAGTGGAAAACACCAAGTACACAAAAGCAACTTTTGAAATTTCTAGGCACGGTACAATTCTTGAAAAAGTTTATTGACGGATTGTCACACTACGTAGGAACGTTATCACCCTTGACAAGCTCCAAACGAAAAAATCAACCTTTTCAGTGGGGCAGGAAAGAAGACGAAGCTTTTGAAAACATCAAGAGGATCATCACGACATTACCGGTTCTGAAACAGATTGATTACGACTCGGAAGATCCTGTCTGGTTGTTCACGGACGCAAGCGGGCATGGACTAGGAGCAGCTTTATTTCAAGGAGCAAAATGGGACATGGCATCACCAATTGCATATGAGAGCAGAACGATGTCACCGGCTGAGCGTAATTACCCAGTCCATGAACAGGAACTGTTGGCAGTAGTAAATGCACTTCAAAAATGGAAATTGATGCTCCTAGGGTTGAAAATTAATGTAATGTCAGATCATCACTCATTGACGCACTTACTAACTCAGAGGAATCTCAGCCGCCGCCAAGCCCGCTGGTTGGAAACATTATCACAGTTTGACCTTGATTTCAACTACATCAAGGGTGAACACAACACAGTCGCGGACGCATTGTCACGAGTCGAAGAAATAGCCGCCATTGAGATCACTGCGATGCTTGACGATCAAACCGTTCAGGACATCAAAGCAGGCTACAAGAACGACCCCTTCTGCTTAAGAGTTAAGAAGACATTACCGCTGCGCGAAGGCACTGAAGAACGAGACGAGATGATCTACGTCGACGGAAGACTCTTAATTCCTCATATTGACAAGCTACGGGATCGACTGATCGACAAAACCCACAACGCCTTAGGTCACCTTGGAAGTCTGAAAACCTTGGCGCAACTACGACATCAATTCTTCTGGCCTGAGATGACAAAAGACGTCACGAACTTTGTATCATCATGCGACAGTTGTCAGCGATCAAAGGCAAGAACGACGCTTCCGTCAGGTCGACTTCAAGCGACAGAAGTCCCAAGACGACCAATGGAGGATATCTCGTCAGATTTTATTGGTCCCTTCCCCAAATTCAGGGGCTATGACATGATACTTTCTTGCACTTGTAGATTGACAGGGTTCGTACGCGCCATTCCAACTTCCCAGACGGACACCGCCGAACGAACAGCTCAACGACTATTCGGTGCCTGGCTTGCAATCTTTGGCGCCCCCAAGAGCATGATCGGAGACCGCGACAAAACGTGGACTTCGCGATTTTGGCAAGAACTCAACGGCCTGTTGCACATTGACGTCAAACTGACCACAGCGTATCACCCCCAAGCTGACGGGCGAAGTGAAATCTCAAACAAGACAATCGTGCAAATTCTACGACACCTCGTCGAAAACCGACACGGAAAGTGGCTAGAAGCCTTACCCGCCGTTGAATACGCAATTAATAGTGCAGTAAACGTGGCAACGGGCATTTCACCATTCGAATTTGTGTTCGGACGTCGACCTCGACTTTTTCCTGTGACTGGTAAATTAACAGACAAGGGAAGTGACACTACGAAGTGGATAGAAGAACGTCAAGGAGCCTGGGCGCAATACCGTGATAAATTATGGACTAGCAGGATAACGCAAGCATTACATTACAACAATCGAAGAAGCGCGGGCGAGGTCCTCAAGTGTAATGATTGGGTACTGATTGACAGTAAGGATCGCCAACAGATCGTCGGAGGCCAAGGGAAACCAACTTCGAAGCTGCGACCCCGATACGATGGCCCATACCAAGTCAGCGAGTGTTTGAATGATGGACGCAACTTTCGTCTGCGACTCAATGACGACGACAAGTCACATCCAATTTTTCACATTTCGAAGCTGAAACGCTACCGGTGGAGGGAGGACGAGCAAGGAACTGGGGCCCAAAAGTAAGTTCCTCCCAAATTGTATGCACCGCCGGACGTACTACGTCAAGTTTCAAAAACATTACCTCGGCCACTTGTGTGAGCACCCCCTTGGACGTCTGCTTCCTTCACAGGATCATCAACAAGGTTGCAAGCATAGTGGTGTTCACGATAGATATTAGATGCATTACAAGACTCAAGATCACGACTTTACTTACTGACTTAAATGATAATGACGAATGAAGATCAAGAATTCAAGATGCAAGACTCACGGACTCACTCAATTTTTTATTCTTTTTTTAGTTCTCTTTTTTTTTCTTTCTCTGTTTCTGTTTCTTTTTTTTTTTCTCAATTACTCAACTCAAATATTGAATTTCTTTTCTTAAGGACGTGTTATGGTCACTATTTAAGGGCGAGTTATGCCACTTGGTTTTTTTTGTTTGTTGTTTTGTTGCTTGGTTCAGTTTTTTTTTTTAGAAGGGGAGGGATGTAAGGTGTTACATAGGGACGTACAGCAATCATGGCTGAAGACAGGTTCTGATCAATAGTTGTCAACGGCCCTAGCTCCACGAAGATCTCTTTCTTCACCGAAATCTTCGGCTGGAGCTAGGTGAGCTATCATTTCTCTTTTCATCTCTTTTCTCTCTAGTTTGTTTCTCTTCCATTTGTTATCAGTAGAGCGTAGGAACTGACTTCACCGAAATCTTCGGCTGGAGCTAGAATTGTGCTAGGAATTTATAGAAGGGTTTTAGTTTAGATTTAGAGCCTTGCTCTCGTGCCTCGTCATCAGTGAAGACTCCGCTTTGGAGTCTTACATGGGGTTGCACGTATTTGTAGCTCGACAATCGGCATCGTCTTGCTGATCATTTTTGAGAATCTCATCAATAATCTTCATATAGATACAAGGATTAGTACATGCTTAGAATTCAAGAACATAGGAGCTGAGTGGGATAGTTCGATGAAAGAAACTTACATCGCAAGCTTTCCATGCGCAATGACGGCTATCCCATTTAATATTCCACCTTATACCATAACCAGCAATCAATGCATCAAATTGGAGTCCCAAAGTAGCTGCAGTCGCAGTTACAAGCGCTCGCATAGAAGCTGAGCTGGTGAGTTTACGAATTACAAAATCAAGCTGCAATGACCGGCGGTTTTATCAGCTACATAAGAACAAGCGTTATTTTAGACAAAGGATCTTACCCGCTTCAATAGTCCATCCAGATGAGACGCATTGTGTTGATCTGCTGTAGAGGGCGGAACAATGAAAACCGGTTTGTGTGTATTTGCATAAGGATTAGCAATTGGAATCGAACCGGTGTGGTTTTCATTGCTGTACCAGTCTTCGCCAACGGTTTGGGCGGGATTGTCAAGAAGATTATGTGATTCATTGCCTTGAAGAGGGTCTTGAGTGTTGGATACGGGTAGGTGAGTACTCTGGTTGGCTGTGGCGGGGATCTCTTCTTCTTCTTCTTCTTCAAGACCTTCTTCAACGGCGGATAGGAGATCATTCACTGGAAAGCTTCCAAGTACTGATTTTCGAACTACTTGAGCAGGTGGTGGTGTGACTCCAAGAGCCTCAAGACCCCCATTCACTATTAGCGACATCTGGTGACAAAAACACTTGACCACGTTATCCTCAGGATGCCAATTGTAATCTTCACCGGCGTCTTCTGCAATCTTAGAGAGTCGCTTGTGCATTGCAGTTGCCATTGTATAGTTGTTTGAGCCCGAGTCAGTTGTCTGGGCTAAAAGGTAAATGGAATGAAGAATCAAATGAAATATCAGCTCTTGGTAATTACAAGTAACATCAAGGATAGTTTATAAAGATTCAAAGAATCTTCCCTCGAATCAGTTCGAACCGGATAGGTCCAAAATCTAAGAAGCTCTAGTGAAGCTGAGATACACCTGAGGGCACAAGTGACGCGTTAGACTAGAGCTGCAAAGCCTTGTCTACGACGAACAAAACTGAACTGACCTGAGGGCACAAGTGACGCGTTAGACTAGAGCTGCAAAGCCTTGTCTACGACGAACATAACTGAACTGACCTGCGAGCTCGAAAAAGATTCGTAGCACGCGAAGAAGGACTGTTTAGTTTTGATAACAGACAATAGAATGAAATTGATTCTTTTCGATGTAACACACCTGAGGGCACAACTGACGTGTTAGACTAGAGCTGCAAAGCCTTGTCTACGACGAACAAAACTGAACTGACCTGAGAGAGGTTCAGACAAAAGAAATAAGTAAGAGAAAAGAATAATACGAGAAAAAGAAATAGATCTACCTGCGAGCTCGAAAAAGATTTGTAGCACGCGAAGAAGGACTGTTTAGTTTTGATAACAGACAATAGAATGAAATCTTTGAAAAACATAAACAGAAAAGATAAATATTAAAATAGAGAAGATGATTAGTGAGATTGTAAAACAATACGCTCTTTTGAGAAATAAGGCTGACTTACTGATTCTTTTCGATAAGGAAAAGAAATCAGAAGACGGGACAAAGATAGAGAAGTATATAAGATAAAGAAACCAGAAAAAATAATCCACCCCTTGATTCCATACACATTCACCCCTTGATTAAACATATCTCAACATTCACCACTCTACACACCTCATCCATATAAGGTAATTGGATTTGACTACTACCAAGATACTTAGTATCTTAACATAGTTGACAAAAGTACTGATCTTTTGATACAGATTATTCTTCTCAAGGATACCTACTAATGTCTCTGCGAGCCATTCTCCTTTATGATACCATGCCACAAGCTTGAGTGCCAGGTGTTGTGTTTGATAGGTCCAATTTTTATCGATGTAAGTGACCGAAACACCCAGAAATGCGTAACGATTTCCAGGAGTTGTCCAGACATCTTGAGAGAGACAAAACGTTGTATCAAGGTCCTAGGAAGAACAGCGGATGTGATTGGTTTTGAGAATGCAATTACTGTGACGGAATTGAAAACAACAAACCTTAAGCCTTTTCATTACACATTGACTGAGTGAAAGATAAGCTCTATGAGCTTCATGAGCAGTCCAAGTCCGTCCATACACATGGGCTTCAGGGTTCGAGTACCTAAATGCAGCACGTAGCATATTGTCCTCCATCCTGCGCCAAGGTAGAGCCTGACGAAGGATCCAAAACATCAAGATTTGATTTAATATTTTATTGTTGAAAGTCCATGTTGATCGGACCACAGCTTGACCCTTTGTCTTCAGCCTCCTCTCATATGCAGTCTCGGGTAAGTCAATTCCTGATTCTATTGCTTGAGATCGTGCTTTACATCCAGGATTACCCGACTTTGAGTGTTGCATTGATCCATCTTGATGAACCTTTAGGTTCTTGTCTGTACCAGCACCGCCTCGAACATACGATTTGCACCATAAGCAAGGAAAAGAGAGGTATGGACCTTCAATGGGCTTTGACACAAGATTTTCAAGACAAAGTTAAAAAATAGTCTCTTAAAAATACTTCCTCACAGTCAAGAAAACTTAAACTTACATCATTTCCACCTCTTATGGGTGTACCATAGTATTCAATTGGTTTCGTGTGCTTGCATACCTCCTTTCGAGGCTTAATCTTTTGATTCTCCTTATCAGAGTCCTGTACAAGATCGACATGTGTTTGGAGGATATTTGATGAAGTAGTCTATTTTTTTGCAAAAGGAAAAAGGTCAGATTGTATTTCAGAAAGAAAAAACAAGGAACTTACTGCAGAAGTTGATATCACTGCTTCGGCGAGCAAATCTTTCTTGGTTTTACGCTTTTTCTTAACCTTGGGATTCAAGTTGTTCTTACGCTTTTTTGGGGTGTGTTTTGAAGTTTGAGATGAATCAGAATTGGCAGCCGATGTACCTTTTGACGGTTGCCGAGAGCGGGTCGATCGGCGTAGAGAGTTTGTTGTTGAGAAGTTGGATTTTGCAGAGGATTCATCTGAAGTCTCTCCCGATTCATCAGTGTTTTCATTGGATGATCGTGGTGGTGGGTTCTTTTTGGATGGCATGGTGGTTTTATGAGTGTGATGATTTATTCAATAAGATGAAGATGTTGATGTGAGTTGATTCGATTTCGTGTTGGTTTGATCAGACTGATGATCGGTCTCACTCCAGTTGAGACCAATCAAAAGTCACAAGGAGTTGGTTTCTTGACCAGTCAAGTTTCCAAAACCTTGTTCTATGATCCTGATCGATATATAGTTGATTTAATCGGTCGATGGGTTGATGAAGCGATAAAGCAGGTGATTGTATGGGATTTGTTTTGTGGTGAGGTATCGTATAGTACCACCGATCTCAAACGCAATACTCACAATACCAAGTATGAAATTTCGATTTCTGGTACTAGTACCGGGCAGTATAGTACTGCAATCCCGGTACTATACTGGTACTGTACCGTAATATTATAGTACAGTGGCCGTGTTGCTACAGCGGTATAAAGATGTTGGAAAGTAACAAGGTAACCAAAAGGAGTAGGAGTAGATAGGTCAAAAAGGCGTCTACACGAACGGGAATATAAGTAGAGGAACTCTCGGGAACTCTCTTGAAGGTTTACTTGGGCCGCCCGCCCGCCCCCGCCCACGAAAACCCTTTCTCGGACAGGCAGTCCCCGGGCCTATGGCCCCCCCCCACACCAGGTAAGAACCTGTATAAAGTGAAGACCTACATAACGATTGCCCGAATTAGAAAGGAATAGAAAGTAGAAAAATCAGAATGAAATAAAACAGATAGAAAGAAACTAAGAGTTAGACGAGAGCATATGAGTGAACAAGTCTAACCTTTTAG
The DNA here is from genome assembly GCF_000204055.1 of Melampsora larici-populina 98AG31. Classification (NCBI taxonomy): domain Eukaryota; kingdom Fungi; phylum Basidiomycota; class Pucciniomycetes; order Pucciniales; family Melampsoraceae; genus Melampsora; species Melampsora laricis-populina. Next base: position 230,973 of record NW_006768805.1, read on the forward strand.
AAAATATAATGAGAGCTGAGCAAGGCACAGTCAAAAGATGGAAATATCGGACTGCATTTTGAAAACGATGTATCTTAGAAACAAAGCAGAGCGGGGATATTAGAATAATCGCTTGGACCGGAATCAAAGGCAGACAAGAAGAGGAATGTTTGCTGACCTCTTCACTTTTGGTTTTGCAATATCGGTTGAAGTTGAGATCTGTTGATGCAAACGCAGGCAAACATTGTGATCGAAAATTTTGGGCGCGTCAATCTGAAACAGCCCTAGCTCACAGCCGCGTGGTCATGGTGTTAGGGCTGTTTCAGACTGAAATGTTGTTTCATTTTTTGTTAGGCATGAAAAGCAAAGCGCGTCAGACATGTTACCCAAACTTCGCGGCCTGTCACTTATCAAATATGCCACCCAAAATTCGAAAGCCTCCACAATTGCTCGACGAACACATCGCCAATGCTAGGAAACACTTTCTTGAAGCGGACAACTCCCCAAAGGTTGGAAACAGAAAGTCAGTTCGTTCCCTATATCCTCTACATATTCTTTGCTGGTTGACCCACAAATGGTGTCTTGATGTTAGGTTGAGGCAAACTTGTGATGATGGATCCATCGACAAGCTTGCTAGCAAACACACACCCGCTCCCGGCCAGACTGCGACCAATGAGACCAGGCAATTGGTGAAGCTTGAGGTGGAAGAGGTCAAACGTAGCCCGGTCCCTACGTATCAATCCTTAGGTATATCAGATCTCCATCAGAACGAGTTTGCACCGCCTGCAGACGCTGAGGCTTTGATGAGCACAAATAGCATATACTTTCCCGGTCGAAGAGAGTCCCAGTCCAATCAATTATTGGACCCTGCGCACCCTGATTAGGAAGGCCTCCTTGTAGGACTATCTGGTGTTTGCTGGTCTAGATGAGGATCAATTTGACGCGGTGATTCCAATCTTGCGAGCTAAGGAAGTCACGAATTGGGATCTATTCTTGTTCCGTGATTACATCAGTGCGGCTCGCTTTGAGAAATGGGGAATACCTGAAGGGATATTGTAAGGAGGTGTATGGGTATAGATTACAGGATGGTATGGGATTACAGTAGTAGTAGTATAGATATTATCTAGGAGCGTGTCTTTTCTTCTCTTTTCTCTTTTTCCTCTTGAGGACCTCTTTTCCTCCTTACTCTTTCTCTTAGACTTTATATTGATAGTACGGTGTCTTAGGTATGACTTCTCTCAGGAGGACCTCTTTTCCTCCTTACTCTTTCTCTTAGACTTTATATTGATAGTACGGTGTCTTAGATTTTCATTTCTAGAAATAGATACACGGGTGTTAGTTCTGTCTGGCTTCGGCCGTGAGAGATCAGAGAGTCAGTGAAGGTCGATTACCTGTCGACCTTACAGATATGTGTGCGGATTTTTGTACACACCGACATGTTTTATCATTATGTGTTGATGAGAAACCCTGAAGTCAAAGGGTGATCATGCGAGTCCTAAAGTCAAAGCCTTGTGTCCAAAGTCCCAAGCTATTGCCATGTTTTTTGATTGAGTAAATGAAAATGGACGTACACACTCTGATGTAGTCAAATTTTTGCATTCAAAACTATCACAACATACATGGTCATGTAGCGAACACAAACAGAATACTATATTGACATCCCCTGGTTTGCCAACCACCACATATGATGTGTGATCTACCAACATCCTAGCCGTCCTGAGTGTCATCTCCAGCTTCACCTCCGTTGCCTCCGCCTTGCGCTTCATCGTGCCAGACTTGCAGACCCTCCTTGATTGCCAGAGTCCACACTGGGGGATCCACTGGGTAGAACGCGCAATCAGTTGTGCATCCGTGTTTTTTGCTGGAGTATTGTGCAGCACAATTGAGCACAAATGAGTTAGTGTCCAGGTGCTGAACACCGGACATCAATACAAAAGAAGTTTGCTGTTCAATTCTTTTGCGATGATTCTTGGCGACCAGGCATTGGGCTTCATGGCAGTTGTGCTGTATGTTAAGGATACAATCCACTTGGTGCAAAAAGTGGTGAGGAGGAATCCATTATTCATTGGCCCAAGACCTGTGTCCTTCCAGGGAATAAAACACTTCCTTGGATGTTTCTGCAGAACGTCTCATGAGTCACAACCACTTCACGCATCCCATAAAACTCCAGAACTCTTCCCAATTGACATGATTGGAGCACCACCACAGTATGCCGATCCCCTTTCCCTGAAGGTTTCCAGATGCTTTGCACTCTGGCAATATGAGCAGTGGTCTTGAGCTAAAATCATTCAAAGTGTTATCAATGTGGTTGAATGTACCTTTCAGCGCATTTCACTCACCAACACAAAATCATTCACTTCCACCTTTTTTCCGCAGGCCAAGTTGATGCTTTGATATTCCTTCAAAGTTTTGAAGTGCTGTGTACAGTTGTTATCATCAAGACCCAACCACGCGCATCCCCGCAAAAGTCGAAATTTACCGACCCAAGCCATCTCACTCGCCCGGAGGGGTTAGTAAGGCCTGAAAAGTCATTTTTGGCATAAGAGAAGGTGGTTTGGGCAGCAAATGACTTTTTGAGCCGATGTGGCCAGCGGATTTTTTTTAATTTTTTTTTTGTGTACACCCATACATTTCGGACTTATGGGTTGAAGCTATGGGTTTAGAGTGTACTTATGGGTTGGAAATATGGCTTTAGATGGTACTTATGGGTCTAAGGGGGCTCAATTTGGCTCATCTTGAGCGATCAAGGTTGGGGATAAAGACATTCAAAAAAACCTTTATTTCTTTTGAGGCTGTCTGTATAGTAAGTAACAAATTCAGAAGAACAAGAGAGCATAAACAAAACCTCTTTATTTTGTGTATTTTGTGTATGATATCATTTGGGTAGATTTGCTTGCATGTATACTAAATAACAAAATAAGAAGAATAAGACTTTCAATCAATATAAAATGGATCAGCTTTGTTCATTTGGTTGACAGATGAAGGCGAGATCCATTGCAGCCTTTCAAGGAATGCATCGATGAGAACGATATCGCTTTTCGTTGGCCAATGTGTTAGCTTGAGTGCATGTGAAGCCTTGATTATAATGAGAATAAGTTGTCAGTATTGGATCAAACAGTGTATCAAAAAAACTCTTACCAATACACATCCATTTGGCAATCTATCTTTTGAAAATACTTTCGAATAGTTGTGATTGGACAAGATTGGCAAACCTTTTCGAATAGATCCTTTGAGTCCTTGAAAGATGTACAAAGATGGCTACTTTTTCAATACTCTGATAGAAAGAATATTTATGTAGTCAGTTGATGGACTGAGATAAGAGCTTGAAGGAGGAACTTACTTTGTTTTATGTATGACCAATATATTTCGATTGGGTTAAGCTTGCAATGGGATTTGGGAAGAAAGAGACAAACATGGCCAGCATCTTCTATGACAGTCTGAAGCAAGGACTTCTCATTTGCAAAGTCAGATTGTAAGCTTAGGATCTTGGAAGCACAGCATGCTGGATTGTTGTCTTCAAAAGTAAATTGTATCACTTCTTCTCCATTTTGATAAGCTTCCTGTGCTTCTTTCTCGCGCCTCAATCAACCCTCGCGAGCGATTTGATTGCGCTTTGATCCTGACATTTGACAGTTGGCACACTGGAAGACTGGTTTTCGTTTTTGTTCCTTTGACCAAGTTACATACCAATCCCACAAGCCTCGCTCCACAAGAACACACCACACACCCTTAACCTTTCCAGCCATTGTTGCATGATCTTGAGGGTAGACCATTGATTGGGGCAGGCCTCGAATCTCAGCTGGAATCCTAGGATTGTTGGTTGGTATGAATGTATTGCATAAAGGACGTTTCTACCCCCCAGGAGCAAAGTTCATGTGTGAGACACAAAGCGCTGAAGGACCATAAGATGCATGCGCAGATGAGCAGTCAAAAACAAAGACTCCCTGTGATTTGGGAAAGAGGTAGTTGAAGATTGGAAGGGCTTGTGATTTGACCTGTTTGATGAGTTGAGCACAGTCCCACCATTTATCGCCATTGGCCCCAGGATAAGTTACCACGGCGGCATTGCTAAACGTTGGTCAAAGGCGAAATCCAGCAGCTTGTTCATCTTTGGGTGTGATGACCAACCGGCCAGTGCTACTGGCTTCAACAATCCAGTCAGAGTCGTGAATGTGGCGTCCTTGGGACTTCTTTCGCAGCTCTGTTGTGTTATCGGTAAGCCAGGCAAGTCAGCAAACCTTTCAAGGTATTGCTGACGGTATTGAACAACACCAGGACATTCATGCCTGTCATGATATAAGCCCTTGCTGTACTTGCGAGCTTGGAATCCTAAATGACGAAGCCATCGATAAGAGGTAACCACAGATATCTTCTTGGTATAACTGAGTTCAGGTAGAATTTGCATGGTCACATAGTTGGGGTGGTGAGAGCTGTTGATCGAAATTGGTTATTGTATCAGTCTCAAAGGAAAAAAGCAACCATTGGATTCAAAGGAACCACTTACCTTGCCAGGCTTGTTAGCAATCGCCCAAGATTTAAGAGCATCAAAAACTCGCTTGTCCTGGAGAAGTGAGGCATGGGAATCATGAATGCCACGTTGGCTGATTTTGATCTCTTTGAACTTGATGAGGTGAAAGGCTTGATCGTGGATTGTCTTTGCTTGACTAACTCCAGTAGTGGCTTTAGGAAGTTTTGAATTCGAAAGATCGCGGCAAATAGATGAAGATGCCGTGAAAAACGAAGCGGTGACAGCAGGAGAAGGTGAACCATTCATTGTAAGCTCAAGTTGTCTGTTGTTGTATTCATGAAGATCACTGATGATTTGATTGATCTTTGGATCTTTCTGTATGTTTTTTGAAACATAATTGATGGCTGATTTTAACTCTTTGAAATATTCTTGAGCGCTGTTCTTGAATTTTGCAGGTTCTGAGAAAAAAGTCCGTGAATTGCAATATTGATCAACACATTGGTCAATCCAAAGGTCCTGTGCTGCAGCGAGATCGGGGTCAAAAAGTCTTGGTGGATTGATCGAATCAGAAGGAGTGTCATCATTGGTAGAGATCTCAATTAAAGTCTCGTCATCTTCAAGGTCGTCAATAGTATCAGAATGAGTTGAGGCCGGTGGGGTAGGGGCTTTGGCTTTTGCTTGTTTCATCCAGTTGGACATGCAGAAGTTATTCTTTCCAAGTGCTGCTTCTCTTTTTTTCTTGCAGATGAATCTGGTTTGTTTTGACTCTAGAGCAGGTTTACCCTTGGCGCTTCCAGGTTGAAATCAAGGCTTCTTGTATCCTTTCAAGAGCACTCCTCATTTTGTTTTTTGCTTTCCGAGACTGAGAGTAGATTCTGGTGGACACTTTTGAGTAAAGACAGGGTAAAAGATGTGTTTGACAAGTTCTTGATCAAGTTGTTCTTTGTCAGATGAGTCAGCATCTTTGTTTTGAGCATACAGATGCATCTCTAAAGGATCTAAGTCGTCCCCCTTGGTTTCATAATTGATATCAATTGGAAGCCAATAAGCACAGCCCCCAATCACAAGTCACTGGCAGGCCAGTGCCTCCAACCGACCCTAGCAAGTTATGAGAAAGTTATGAGAAAGTTATGAAATGGATATCTGTTATGATCTCAGGATGCATGTAACAGTGATCTCAGGATGCATGTAACAGGATGTGAAAGATCTGTAGGAGATGTCACAGGATTGGACTCCAACCTCTGTTGTACACGTCACGCTTGTATATCTTTTCCTTTCCTTCTCAACCGACAATCTACATACAATACTAGAGAAGCCACTCCTCAATCCCCGTCGAGAGATCCGTGCCGTGGCCTTAACATATTGTCGGTTCTAATCCTAACGGGCATCGAGGATATCAGAAGATTAGAAACGAATTAAATTGATCAAAGTTAAAATTAGAAGATATCAGATTGAACCTTATCGATTCCCAAAGTCTCGATTTAGAAACGAAGAGAAATAAAATTGAGACTCAAACTTAAAAGAAGACCAGATTTATTAAGATTAAAATTAGAATCAGAATCAGAATACTTTTGAATTGGATTGATTAGATTAAGTTAAACTGAGAAATTAGAAGACCGAACTCAACCTTAGAAGATTACCGAATCTTGACGATCACCACCAAATTCAACCAGCCACGTCTCCCACTTACAGAACCCCAGACGGTGACGATCAGGATACTGATTCCGAGGCTGAAACACCTTTCGTCGACGTTAACGCCGGTCTACCCGTCACAGAACTCACGGATATCGAGATGGAAGACATTCAACATCAGTTGAACGAACTCCAAGCGTCGTTAGCGAGTGAACGCGCCTTGCGTGAACAAGCCGAAGCTCGAGGTCGACAAGCGGAGGAGCGTTTAGCCGCTATTGAGGCTAATCGTCAGAACCCAAACCCCACTCCTTCGCCTACCATGGCTACTCCTCAACCAGCTACAATCCCAGCTGCCAAGGGTCCGAAAGTCTCCACCCCGGATAAGTTTAATGGTACCCCCGGTAGCCCAGCGGAGGTCTTTGCCAGTCAAGTCCAGCTGTATATGCTGGCACACCCGTCTTTATTCCCAGACGACAGAACTAAAGTCGTATTTGCTTTGTCATATCTTACTGGCACTGCGAGCGCGTGGTCCCAGCCCTTAATGACTGAATTACTCGACGAATCCACTGCTCATCTGGTCACGTTCGAGCGATTCGTGCGTAATTTCAAAGCCATGTATTTGGCACGGAAAAGAAAGCGAAGGCCGAGAAAGCTCTACGATCTCTGTCTCAGAAGACTACAGTAGCCGCGTATACTCATGAGTTCAACTTGTATGCTACGAATACCGGCTGGGAAGTGCCGACGTTGATCAGCCAGTACGAACAAGGTCTAAAGCGTGATATTAGAGTCGCTATGGTTCTAGTCCAGGACGAATTTACCACCATCGAGCAGATCTCTAACTTGGCTATTAAGTTGGACAACAAGCTACACGGTGTTGCCGACACTTCTACTTCATCATCAACTCCAGCTCGCAACCCAAACGCCATGGATATATCTTCATCCTATACTCGATTGACTGAAGAAGAACGTACTCGCCGTTTACGCACGGGTTCTTGTTTTAAATGCAATGGGCAGGGTCATATTGCCAATGCTTGTCCTAATAATAGAGGTGGTGATCGTCGAGGAAGAGGTAGAGGGGGTTATCAAGGAGGCTATCGTGCTAGAGTGGCTGAGTTAGAGATGAAAGTAGCTGAATTAAGTGGAAAGGAGAATGAGGCGAGAGATTTAGGAGAAAGTGCTAGTCGTAGTGATGCGTCAAAAAATGGAGGCGCTCAAGCCTGAAGGTAGCACTGCCAGCATAGATGCCTCGGGTTGAGAAATCCGAGGCATCATCGGAGGCAAATCCTCGGACAGACCTTGTCCGAGGTTTTTGCCCGAGGTATTTTTTTGCCCTGAGAATTACCTCGGATCAAAACCTCGGGAAGCTTCTGTCCGAGGTTTTGCATCCGAGGATACCTCGGATTTTGTAATCCGAGGATAAATATGTTGGCGGTGTAGTGCCTAGCTTGAGCTTAGGGGGAATGGGAGATTCAATTAGTTTAGGTGCTAGTAATGTTGTAACTTGCAATAACAATGACCCAAGACTATTTTTATGAGTTTCACTTTCTTTGACCCATAAACCCCGCGCCACACCATTCTTTAGACCATCAGCCCGACTCCTGATTGATTCAGGAGCCACTCACAATGTCCTGGGAGACACTTTTGCTCGAGAAGCGGACCTTCTACGCCACGGAGTAAGCACAACGAGGGAAATCACAGGTTTCAACGGCTCGAAGACTACTTCATCTCATGAAATCGACTTACTTATTGACTTTGACAAATCACCGACGCATTTCATTATCACGAACCTCAAAAATACTTATGATGGCATACTCGGTATCCCATGGATCCGCGACAATAGCCACCGAATTGACTGGACAAGTGGTATCGTAACCACCACTGATATTTCTGCTGCCTCTACTTATGTAGAGTCGTTAAAACCGCCAACACCCTCTGTGGACCCCGCGATGGACCCTAGGAGGGAAGCTAGGAATTTTAGCGAGGGGATGTGCGCTTCAACGAGTGCATTAACATCCCCGCAGAGTGAGTCCTTTTTGTTAACCCATTCAAAATCACATTTAGAAAAGGATGGCAAGCTTGTTTCTTCCGGAATGATACAGCCCAATCGTACGACGCTTCCTGCCACACGCCACGACTTTGATTCTCACCTGGAAGGACAAGACCAAGCCACAGAGGATTGTTTACACACTCAAGACCTTATTGTAGAAGCCTCTGTTCCACACGATACGACTGAAGGCATTGCGGCTGATACAGCCTCGTCGAGTCCGAAGAACAACCCTGGAAGCCCAAGAGAGGAGCCCACAGGGCACGCTAGGAACTGCGACGAGGGGGCGTGTACTTTTTTAAGCACACATATGCCCCCGCAATGTGAGTTCGATCCCCATTCATTGAATTCCGCGCCCGAGACAGCTGGCAAGCCCTTTTGCCATTTGAATAACAGTGACCATTACAACATCGACGCAGCGAATGCATCATGGTCAACATCAGCTAGATTCGCGGCTGACGAGAAGTCGAAGTTGGCCAAGCGGACAGTTGAGTAGATGGTCCCTACTGCCTACCATCGTTACCTTAACATGTTTAAGAAGTCGAAGGCGCAGTGTTTACCTCCTCGACGTAAATACGATTTTAAGATTGAGCTGATTGAAGGTGCACAACCGCAAGCCAGTCGGATTATTCCATTATCCCCAGCAGAGAATGCTGCGCTGGATGAAATGATCAATACTGGACTGGCTAATGGAACAATCCGTAGGACTACATCGCCTTGGGCCGCGCCGGTCTTATTCACTGGAAAGAAAGACGGGAATTTGAGGCCTTGTTTTGATTATCGAAAGCTCAATGCGGTAACTGTCAAGAACCGCTACCCTCTTCCATTGACGATGGACCTCATTGACAGTCTACTGGATGCCGACGAGTTTACCAAATTAGACATGCGGAACGCTTACGGTAATCTACGAGTGTTTGAAGGCTGCGAAGACATACTTGCTTTCATATGCCGAGCGGGTCAATTTGCTCCCTTAACCATGCCCTTTGGACCAACTGGCGCCCCGGGTTTTTTCCAATACTTCATGCAAGATATCCTGCTGAAACACATTGGTAAAGATGCTGCAGCCTTCTTAGATGATATCATGATCTACACCAAGAAGGGTATTCAGCACAAAACAGCGGTACTGGAGATATTATACATTCTAGAAAAGCATCAATTGTGGCTGAAACCAGAGAAATGTGAATTCTCTAAGTCTGAAGTTGAATATTTGGGACTTGTCATTTCTCACAACAAGGTTAGAATGGATCCTACCAAGGTTAAAGCTGTGACTGAATGGCCAGCCCCTAGAACCGTGAACGAACTTCAGAGATTCATTGGATTCGCTAATTTCTATCAACGCTTCATCAGTCATTTTTTGCAAACTACTCGACCTTTACATAATCTGACAAAGAACAACACACCGTATATATGGGATGAACAATGTAATGAAGCGTTTGAGGGATTGAAGGCGGCGTTCACATCAGCGCCAATCCTGAAAATTGCCGACCCTTACAAACAGTTCATGTTAGAATGTGATTGCTCAGATTTCGCCTTGGGGGCAGTCTTGTCGCAATACTCCGAGGACGACGGGCAAATTCATCCGGTGGCCTATCTATCTCGATCATTAGTGCAAGCAGAGCGCAACTATGAAATTTTCGATAAAGAGCTACTTGCCATCGTCGCGGCTTTCAAGGAATGGCGTCATTACTTGGAGGGGAACCCCCATCGACTAGAAGTGATTGTTTACACTGACCACCGCAACCTGGAAACTTTCATGACGACGAAACAATTGACTAGACGTCAGGCACGGTGGGCGGAAACTTTGGGGTGTTTTGATTTTCAAATCAAGTTCAGGCCTGGGAGACATGCAGCCAAACCGGATGCACTCTCTAGACGACCTGATTTAGAACCTAGTCAAAATGACAAGCTCACTTTCGGCCAATTATTGAAACCTGACAACATTAGACCAGACACATTCACGGAGATTTCAACATTAGAATCATTTTTCAAGAATGAAGATGTAAACCTTGAAAACTCTGATTACTGGTTTGAAGTCGACGTTTTAGGGGTGTCTGAAGCTGAATTGGGGGAGTGTGATTCATCAATCGACAGCAGTGATACCATCGAGCCACAGGTTAGCATATTGAATGACAATGACCTAATATCAATGATCCGCACAGCCACGCACAACGACGAACAACTACGCGAGATTATGACGGCAACAGAGCATCCAATCTCTTCGAAGATGCGACAAGCGGTGTCAGGATACGCTATCAAGGACGGTATACTGTATAATCATGGTTGAATCGAGGTCCCAGACGTAGACGACATAAAATTTCAAATTCTAAGGAGTAGACATGATAGCTTACTAGCAGGTCATCCCGGTAGGAATAAGACACTCAACTTAGTGCGAAGAAGTTTCATTTGGCCATCTCAGAAGGCGTATGTCAATAGATATGTTGACGGTTGTTTGTCATGCTTACGAAGCAAAACAAGTAACCAGAAGCCGTTCGGATCACTGGAACCTCTTCCGATACCGACTGGACCTTGGGTAGATATTAGCTACGATCTCATTACGAAATTACCGAAATCAAACGGCAAAGATAGTATACTGACCGTAGTAGACAGACTGACGAAGATGGGGCATTTTATACCATGCAACGAGTCAATGTCAGCGGAGGATCTGGCCGATTTAATGGTAAAATTCGTGTGGAGATTACATGGAACTCCAAAGACGATCACGTCGGACCGGGGGAGTATTTTTATATCTCAAATCACCAAAGAACTCGATAAGAGATTGGGTATTCGCTTACATCCATCCACAGCTTATCATCCTCGCACAGATGGCCAATCGGAAATCGTCAATAAGGCAGTGGAACAGTACCTACGCCATTTTATCAACTATCGTCAAGACAACTGGGAGGAGTTGCTGCCAATTGCCGAATTCTCATATAACAACAAGGACCATGCTTCAACTGGGGTATCGCCATTTAAGGCTAATTACGGGTATATTCCGAATTTCGGTGGAGTACCACTTGGGGAGCAATGTGTCCCTAGTGTAGAAGAGAGGCTGAAGCTATTAGCTGAAGTGCAGACAGAACTAACCGAAAGTTTACATTTAGCACAGGAGGAAATGAAGATACAATTCGACAAGGGAGTTAGATCAACACCAGATTGGAAAGTGGGTGATCAGGTGTGGCTCAACAGCAAGAATTTATCAACGACAAGACCCAGCCACCAAATGGATTTCAAATGGATGGGTCCTTTCAACATTATTGAAAAAATTTCACAATCTGCGTATAAACTGACTTTGCCTGCTTCTATGAGGGGTGTTCACCCGGTGTTTCATGTATCTTTACTTAGGAAACACGAACCTGACACAATCCAGCAACGTCAACAGGAGGAACCAAAAGCTATCATCATTGATCACGAGGATGAATGGGAGGTATCAGAAATTTTAGACTGTCGAAAGAAATTTAATAAAAAGGAATACTTAGTCAGCTGGAAAGGATTTGGCATGGAACATAACTCATGGGAACCGGAAGTCAACCTCAAGAATAGTAATGATTTATTAAATGAATTTAAGATGAAATTTCCAAATGCGGTCAAGAATTATAAAAGGACACAGAGTAAGTGAGAGGGCAAGCTTTTTCCCACAGGGTTTTTTAATGCTGCCCGTGGAAAGAATGCAGAACTCGCAAGAGGGGGTTTGGGCATAAAAAGGGGGATAATGTTATGATCTCAGGATGCATGTAACAGTGATCTCAGGATGCATGTAACAGGATGTGAAAGATCTGTAGGAGATGTCACAGGATTGGACTCCAACCTCTGTTGTACACGTCACGCTTGTATATCTTTTCCTTTCCTTCTCAACCGACAATCTACATACAATATTAGAGAAGCCACTCCTCAATCCCCGTCGAGAGATCCGTGCCGTGGCCTTAACAATATCAAATGGATAACATCCATCAATTGAGAATTTTTTGAGGAGTGGTTGGGATACCACCAAAATTGAGATGATGTCATACAGCATCATAAACCTGTACAGACCTGCTCCTGTATCTCCCCATCAAGAATATATAGTTTATTAACCTTTCTGACATCAATTGACTGAGTTATTGAGGTTTGAAAAAAAAATCACGGACAAAAAATACTATTTTTGTACTATACCTAAGAATTGATTCTGGAATATCTTCCGGATTTATGAATATACATACAAAAGAAAATTGATAATCCTTTTGAAAATATGTTTCTCCACATTTTTGTCCCCTAAAGCCTTCCTGTATGGGCAGTATTTCTACATGTAATTCCTGAATGTGTCTGCAAGTTTGGTTTTCTGAAGTTCTTTGCCCCAAGACAAAATTTTGAGAGAACATATAGCCAAAATCATTCTGAATTTGATTGATATACATGTAGATGGTATTCGACAAAAATTTCTGCCATAAACTTTGCCATATTCTGTCTAGAATCAAAGAATCAATGAAATTGTTGACTGCGCATGTACACACCACAATTACATATAGAAATACTGCCCATACAGGAAGGCTTTAGGGGACGAAAATGTGGAGAAACATATTTTCAAGAGGAATGTCAAATTTTTTGTGTATGTGTATTGATGAAGCTGGAAGATATTCCAGAATCAATTCTTAGGTATAGTACAAAAATAGTATTTTTTGTCCGTGATTTTTTTTTCAAACCTCAATAACTCAGTCACTTTACGTGACAAAGGTTAATAAACTATATATTCTTGGTGGGGAAATACAGGAGCAGGTTTGTACAGGTTTATGATGCTGTATGACATCATCTCAATTTTGGTGGTATGTCATATTTTGCTGGTAACTGACCCAAAACATCTTGATAGCAGATGGATGTTATGTTGAAAACAAATTGAAGTTTTGTTGAAAACATTTTGGAGACATCGGATGTACTGGCCTGCCAGTGACCAGTAGTTGGGGGCTGTGAAGGTTCTGGTGGATGATTAGAAAAGGACGGAGGTGGAGTCGGTGAAGAGCGATCATTTTCTGATTGTAACTTATCAATGGTAAGAGTCTGAGATGAATCAAGAACGGAATCGATCATAAAAATCTGAGATGAATCAAGAACGGAATGAATTGTAAGAGTCGGAGATGAATCAAGAACGGAATTGAGCGTCAGAGTCTGAGACGAATCAAGAACGGAATTGAGCGTAAGAGTTGGAGATGAATCAAGAACCGAATTGAGCGTAAGAGTCTGATATGAATCAAGAACGGAATTGATAAGAGTCTGAGATGAATCAAAAACAGAACTGATAAGAGTCTGAGATGAATCAAAAACAGAACTCATAAGAGTCTGAGATGAAGAATCAAAAACGGAACTCATAAGAGTCTGAGATGAAGAATCAAAAACGGAACTCATAAGAGTCTGAGATGAAGGATCAAGAACGGAACTGATAAGAGTCTGAGATGAAGAATCAGGAATCCTTGGTAAGAGTCGATGAATCAAAAACGGAAGAAGATTGTGATTCAATTATAAGTTTGATTTCAGCACCGTTTTGCGTTAAATCAAGTGAGAAAGGGCTTTCTGATTGGTTTCCGGAAGAGGTTGGAGGGATTGCTGTAAGTTTGGTCATGCTTTGGGCGATCCTGTGGGCTTTCCACCGTTTTTTTGAGCACGTGATGCGTTGCTTTTCTCCGGCATCTTCAAGCTTGAGTTAAGGCCAATTTGGTGGGTTTTGAGCCTGTGAAGTGACATGATTTGAGGTGGGGAAGGTCTTGAGCGGAAATCTTGGGTACAAAAAATACACCAGATATTGCTGGTCACAACTTTCCAAAATTTTGGACCAGGGCCGGCTCCGGGGCTGTTGCGGGTATTTCTGTGGTTGGGTCTTGATGATAACAACTGTAGTCGACAACACAATAGGTTGAGCTGATTGTGGCTCACACAAACCTGCAGATACAATGTCAGTTACGCCGATTGATAATGTAGGGTTATATGAAATAGCTCACGTCCAATGACCCAGTTTGAAGATTTGCCTACAGATGGGTCCAACCCCAAGGCCTGGTACAGTTCGGGCACTGTCAATAATAACTGGCGCAACCTACGGCGGCCAAACACCCGCGTTCCTAGCTCTTCATCCAAAAAAGATGAGCTGGAAATTAAGAGTCTCATCATGAGTCGGGTCTTAAACGTGTTGGTGATGTCTTGAACGGGACTGTGATGATTGGAGTGCACCCATGCGTGTCAAACCACACCATTGAAAGACTCAAATTGTTTGGTGGCGAAAAGGGAGGCTGGCCCAAATCTTTGTATAGAATCTTGAAGGTGCACCAGCATATGAAACTTTGGTTTATTCACCCAATGTGTGTTGAGCGCTATCAGGATGTTGAGGAACCTGCTGATGTGATTGTCCAATTTGGCAAGGTACGTCTTCATGTTGCTGATCTTGGTCTGAAATATGTATGAGCTCAACACACATAGAGAGGACCACATTGCCCTCAACCTGTCGGATAGGTATTCAAAAAGAACAAAAGGGACGGTCTGCAACACAGTTTGAAATTCCTTACCAACCAGCCTTTGATAATATGTCACAAATACATTGGGTTGAATTGGTGGCACCTTCAATCCTTTTGTGTTTACAGATCACCATCTGCCCGAGATATTGTTGTACACCTTTGAACCAGGCTTGATGTTGTCCAATTCTTTCATTGAATCTCGAAATAAATATTTTGTGATACCTAGTAACACCACGTGCAGCACCTGCACCGGGGTATCTGCATGCTCATTGAAACCTGAACGGTTGTGGAAAAATGTCAGTGCTGATGTATTTCCGGAAAGAGATAATGGAATACTCACCTTTGAGCCTCAAGAACGGATTGAATAGATGTTCTCTGTATTTATCATTCAACTCTTGACAGAGCTTGTCAACTTCGGCCGGTGGTAGAGAATCATGAGCCACATTCACACTTTTGCAAAAATGTTCCATGATTGTGTCTTTGACACCAAATTCACAAATTAATTTTTCCACTCGTGTCTTGTTGTGACGCTTTTGGGCTACCTCCCAGATATACTTTGTCCGCTCTCTTGTGAGATCCCATTCGCGTGCGGGAGGCAGCAACTACAGTGCTAGGTTAGTTGGAGTGTAGTTAGTCAGCATGATGAAGACATACTTACCTTATGGCCGTTGTCGTCCACACCCAAAAAGTCCCTGACATATCTTTCCGTGGGTTTGTCAGCCATTTTTGAGGCAGACAATTCACACATTTGACATGGTGTCAAAGTGTTCGAGGGATTGAGTGTGTTAGTGACTTTGGCATGCATTGGCGAGTCTCTGAGGTGGCACAGAGGTACGGGTATGACCCACACCTCTGCCTTGAGGCTGTGATCATATGCGGCAAAGCCGCTTTCACTGTGGACACTGCTGAACCGCAAACCTGTGTCAATAACAAAGATGGGCAATGTGAAAAAGGTGGTTTAGTACTTACTTTAAATTGTCTACAACCTGGTCAAATAACTCCAGTGCACTAGCGCAGTTTGAGGTTGCAAGGAAATGTACGTTGTATTCTTGATTCGACAACGCTGGTGGCAATCCTGCGAGAGTGAAATAAAGACACATATGTTTATTCCATTTTTTTGACACAATGCCCAATGTGTCATCAGAGTATAAAGATATTGGGACATGTTGGATAATTTTTCCTCCGGCCTTGGCTCGCCAACTATTGCGCACAGGATGTGATGGACAAGCAAGATTGTTTAGATCTGAGGGAACAAACACAAGAGGTCAGTGCAAGGGAACGAAGTGTTGTATAAGCAGGTGAAGTAGAGACTGACAATACAGATGATCACCACAAACGTCTTTCAACAAGACATTGTCGTCAAGCTTAATTTTGGGAAGGCTTCTCCAGAAGTCTTCACACTTGATTGTGAACATGTCATCGGAGTCAAAAGCGGGTTCCTCGGGTATCAAGATCTTCAAATTACGCTCTGGGTGATCTGGATCAGGGATCACCAAAGCGGGCAGACATCTGGCCATCGGGTGTTCTTCTTGTTGGAAGAAGAACACCGGTACCACCAGCTGCTGTGTTTGAAGTTGAACCGGCTTGTAGATGTAGTAGTGACGTTTGTTTTTGCTGATCATTGGGACACAAAGTTGAGGTGAATATCCCTTGCGCCACCTTTGAGACTGTGACAGCCGGTTTATAGGGCCATTTTCCGTGAGCTCTGGGAGATAAACTAGATGAGGGCTGACCAAAGGGTTGGCCAACTCCTGCAAACAGATGGTGAGATTTATGGATCAACAATTGGGGTTAATTATCGTGAATTTTACTTACATTCATGATGATATTCTTGATATTCAAACCAAATAGGGGATTCCCGCAGGGGCTTATCCGTTCACAAACCTGCAATCCCAAGTTTTTCTTCATTCACTTGACAATAGCTCTCAAGGTGCCCCATTCCGGAAGGTTGACGTTGAGGATTCGCAATATAGAACAAATCCGCTGGTATTGGGTGCGGGAAAGAAGATTCCTTGTTGAGCCCATTATCAACAACACCACTACATGCTGCCAGAGTTCAGAAAGTAAGTTCCTTGGTACATAGTGTGAGAAAAGTTGTTGTCAAACACACCTTGACTTTTTTGAAAGGATACCACTCCTCGGCGTCTTCAACTTGAACTTTGGCAATATCTTCTTCAAGACATTCTTCATCCAAGCGCTCATCTTCCTCTTCATCGTTGCAATCATTCGCTAGGGCTTCAAAAGCTGCACACAGCTTTTCAAAGTTCAATCCACCATCCGAATCATCAGCGTTGGTTCCGCTCTCACCCCAGCCAAGGTCAAACGGGTCGGCTGGATCAAAATCGAGTGCACGGAGGTGTGACAGGGGCGACAGAGGGGGAGAATGAGGATCAGAAAGTGCGATGTCACCGGTTGAGTCAAAAGCATGGTTGACATTGTTCATCTGAGGTGATGGAGATTGAGGTCTAGGTTGTGCAAATTGCTGGCGTTGAGCATAATCGGCCTGCCGTTGGTCATCGAAAGACTTGACTAAGTCCAAATGGGCCTTGGAGGACACATGAGGGTATAACGTCCTCATGCTGTGGCCGCCTTGGCACACACTGCCTCAGTATCTGGTTGCCCCGTGACATTGAGGGTGTGAGGTCATGCCTGCTGAACAATGGCGTCAGTATTATTCTTGAGGTCGTAAGGAGGTTTGTAAAGTGTTCACTGACATTGAGGGAGTTCTGGTGCCATTTGAGACGTGGTGGTGGTATCTGGTGGTATCCCTCAAGTGAGTTTGGTGAATCGGTGACTTGTGCAAAATAAAAATTTGGGGGCTCAGGACTCCCCACGGGTAATATCGGCCCATTTGACCCGGGGCAGCCACTGGCGGTCTACCGGCGGGCCTGCATGAGCAGATCGTCAAGCTGGTCTGACAGACGGTCAAGCTGGGCAGCCAATGGGCCGCCTGATTGATTCTGAGCCACATGCCGCCAAATTTTGGTCTCATTGTCGGTCCTCAGCCCTTTTGCGGGCCTGACCATCCTCAGGCCATGGCTGGCCAATTTCAGACAAGAAGTGCTCCCGTGGTGTACACTCTGTGCAAATTGCAAAATAGTAGTACTAAAAGGGGGACAAATTCGTGTTACTCCTGTTGGACCCTTTGAACTAATTGATGGTCCCCTCAATCACATATCACAATCTAAACATTCATTGATTGAGTAAATTGTGTTTGGTTGTGGCTTTTGGCAACCTCCAGGGAAATCTGTGACGCAGGATACAACGTGTTGAACTGCTGTACGGTTGAAAAACTCCCCAGGCACAAGTTTCTTGCTCAGACACCAAATTTTGTGGAGTCTCTCTTGCAGGCTTGCTCGCCGAGAGGGACTGTGTTAACTGCACGCGTTTTTGTTTTCGAGAGGTACCCAAGAAGAATTTGTTTGGACACTGCAAAACCAAATTGTTTAAAAACCATAACACCGGCCTGGCCAACTGTGCCAGTATGGTCGCGTGCAGGAGCATCAGGGTGATTTAGGGTGATTTTTGGGAAATTGCCGTATGTAAAGTTTTCGTACGGTTCTGTCAGTAGACGTCTTCAGTGGCGCAGTGGTGATGCTCTTTGGTTTTATTTAGCTACAGTCTAACCCGCGCTGTTGTATACCCGCGCATATGCATATCCAGCCAAAATGCATAGGTTTTGGTCTCCACCACGCTGGTGCGGGCCAAAACAAGATTTTAGTTGCATATTGCATGATGCATAGGGTCAAAGCAAAAAAAATTATATCTTGGAAGCGGTATTGCATAGGTCAAACCCAGTGATGTGGTGGTGATACTGACAAAAAGCAACAGCAGTTGTGCTTTGGAATGATCAGCAAAGTGATATCACCCACCTCACACGATCTTCGGCTCCCTTAGATCAATTTGCATCTTTTTTCATCATGTCTGCTACTGAAAACAAGGAATTAGCTCACATAGAGGGCACTGGTACAGCTTCTGGTCTCAAATTGGACAACTCTTTGCAGAAGTATGCCGAGATGCTTGAGTCCGAGCTGTTTTTTGGTAACAAAAAACAAGTGGCAATAACTGATTTCTTCCAACGTGTGACTATATCTAACACTTGATTATCGATAGCCTTCAAAAATACTTCAATTTCTTTCTTTTTGTACATGTCGTACCAAATAAGCACAAGTCCTCAAAAGTTATTGTTTGTTGACTGTTTTTTGTAACACATTGTACTTGATAAAGCATGTTCTTGAAAACAATTGTTTTTGTTTCTTTCTGTACATATCGTACTAAATAGACAACAAATGTCCTCAAAATTAAACACTTTCTTACTGAAGTTTTCCCACCTTCACCCTCTCTTGTCCCATATGGGTGGGGTAATACAATAACCGTACTAATGCATAATTCTATGCAATACACCCCAAAATCTAAATGCATATTTTTATGCATTTTGGGGGTGTAGGTCAAAAAGCATAACCCGTCTAATTGCATAGGAAAGTGAGTCTCCCCAAATTATGCATTAGCGCGGGTTAGACTGTATAAAGTGATCGAAGTCAATCTCATTTTGTTTTAAGTTTTCAAAACGATCTTCGTTCCTCAGATTTGTCTCTTTCATTCGATCAGTGTATGTACATATCAGCCTTGTTAAAAGCTTTGTTTCTCACAGACCTTTCATTCGATTCCCATTTGTCACGAGAAATGGAGCTTCCACCTTCAAGTATCCCATCAAGGACGAAGCAGCATATGTGACATCTACGATCACTTGGCTTAACATCAGCCCCAACAACCCCGCAGACGGCTGCGGAGGCCTCAGAATGGTTGGCGAGATTCACGAGATGGGGGGATGGTCTTGAAGCTCAATAAAGAATACAGTGTGCTGTACGATTTGAGCACGCGGTTTTGCGAATCGGGCGCATTGATTGAAAATGCTTGCAATTCATGATTGCAATTAAACTCACGTGGAGAGCCTTCAGATTTTGAATTCGATCTCCCACAATATCTGTCTGGATTGGATCTATTGGATGTAAAGCTCGGCTTGAATGATATGAATGATTTGATGAATGACTTTCAGATAGCTGTCTTGTGCGTATGTAACATATCAAATCATTCGCATTCGTCACAATCCCAGTCTGATATTGGATGTGATTCAGACTCTCAAATCGACCTCGCCGAATGAAGAGACAAGGGTCAAGAGTCAAGAGTCAAGAGTCAAGAGTCAAGACTGGTGAATAAATTGTTCTGATCAATACTCAAAAGGTCCACCATTGATCAACCAAGACGCCCGTCATATCGATTCCTTCAAGCCGTAACACCTCTCGCCACCTAGGCTCAGCCTCACCTTCATTCTTTCACGTCCAGCTATACGACTTTCATCATGTCGTGCCAAGCACCCAAATTACCGGTCTTCAAGCCTGATGTCAACCCCTACCCAGTGTATCAAGAATCAGCGGTGCGCTTGTCTTGCTAGATGAGGGATCCTTTTACTTTCTTTTGAGAACATCATATCTGATATCAACAATTCACATATTCACATATTCACATATTCATTTTTAGTCGCGAATTGTTTTCCCGGAAATTCCATCCTGGAGCCTACCCGTTCTAGCGTTGCTCGCAGTGTGGAGAGCCTTGATGATGATGGCCTGTGTGTCAATCGTAGTAATACCTATTTGGCGCGGAAAGGCCAGTCGAAAGAAACATCTTTGGCTATTCCGGACACACTATCCTTCCATGGGTGATTTCATGACTTTTTTTTATTTTTTATGGGATTAAAGATTCTGAGAGATTATCATGACTGATCAAGATTACATATTACAGCTTCAAGAAGAAATCGAGTACCGTACATTGTTCCTAATCGAGGGTTAGTTGTGGCGATTTGCGAGTTTTTCTCTTCAGGTCTCTATTGCATATTAGCGTGTTTCAACTATAAAGTACGTAAGAGATCAAAAGTTTCTCTCGTCTCTAGTTTCGATATAGTCAATCGGACTATCAAGGCCAACTTCTACATCCATAGCTGATCCTGTTTGGAAATAATCATCATTGCTTACGGCTTTAGTCATTCACAACCCCTTCTTTCACCGAGAAGATTCAATTGACGTTATGGTCAGTCTTGCGCCCCATGTTTTATACCTTGAGCAGCTTATATTTATGCTAAGAATTCATGTAGGTACGGTATTGCGTGAGTCTTCATTTGGAATGCGGCCGTCTCAGCAATCTGAAGACTGCTGACTCTACATAAATCGGCTCTCATATCATCTTGACGTCATCAGATGGCTTCCGTGAGCACATCAATTCCAATCCTTACATCTTCCCTAAGCGTCTGACAACTCTGCATTAACATTATCAGTTCGTACATTGGTATATGGCTCTCGGGCTGGGGCCTGTGTCACGCCTGGTAAGTTGAAGTCTAATCACAAAGAGTTGATTGATGCTCTGAATATACGGTAACGCAAATCATCTGATCCGATTGCCGGATATACCATCAGTTTATGCAACGGAGATTCTGCCCGCAAAAGGGTTCCCAGTTTCTTGACACCGACCATCTTCAATCTATTGTGGGCCTCATGGTTGCTCATAGTACTTGTAGCACACTCAGTCTGCGCAACATTGCTCACACAAGCTACGATCACAACCTATCATCACTTTGATAAACTACAAGCCGTATTGGAGCAGGCAGAAGCAGAATGGACGCCTAATAGCCGTCCAGATGTTCGAGCCATGACAGCGCTTTTGAAAGAGTTGGAGAGTTTACTGACTAACTGTAAAGTGGTGGAGTTCCGGATGAGTGTATGGTACATATTTTGGATTGTATTCGGTTTGGTTCTTGCTTGCGTAAGTCATCTGGAGTTTTTTGATTTGATGTGTGATCGATCTGACACCTTTTGGTCGAGATTTAGTTTTACGTCTTCACAGCACAATATCTTGTGAGGTTGGTTAGAAACCTTTTACAAAAGTGTCAAACTCAAGCTTTAGCCTGTCGTGAAAATGTTGGACCAAATCGAAGAGGTGAAGTACCTGCAAAGGAATTAGTTAGCAAAAATACTACTCATGCCATCACTGAATTACAAAGAGAATTTCGTTAGCTTCAACACTTTTTTTTTCACCACCGTTGAATTCTTTGCCTATCTGACTTCTGTTTGATCCGAGACAGGCTTCCTCGCTGCTCATAGTATTTTGATCACGTTGGTCTTAATATGTGAAATAGCAGTCCCGGCTTACCAGGTTGGACTCAGTCATCATATCGCATCGTGAGTCTTCGATACCAACCTTTCATCTTCTAAGCAAGTCATACGTCATATTTAAATACTAGTCGATCCTGTTGTTAAAATTTCAGAGGGGCTTGGCGAACAGGTAGTGCCTTCATAGTAATGGCACCGAGCACCTTTATCTCGCCTGCACTGATATTCCAATCGGTTAGTTCATTCACCTTGGTTTGATGATTTTCAAAGCTGACACCTCATCCTATATCTTCATTTAGTGGAGACTGTTATCAGAACATAGCAACGCTGCAGAGTCAGATCTGAACCAAGCTCTTTCTGAAACAGATGATATCCAGTTACCAATCTTTGCTACCCAATTTCTCAATGGACGCTTTAGCGCAGAGCCGCAAGGACCCGACGCGTTTTCGGCACTACCTAGTACTACCTCTACTAAGCAGTCTAGTCTTGATGTTAGAATCGTAAGATCTGTTTCGGTATTTGATTCTAATGTGACGGCGGACAACACGAGAGAGTTTCCTGGTGACTCAAAACTGTTTAGCTTTAGTGACTCTGACTCGAAATGAGATCAAATTATTTTTCTTACTCTCATACAGCTGAGGTGACTACGTCTTCTTATCATAAAGTAACATTGTAGCTCGGTGTTTATGAAATGTTGATCGCTTGATATATCATTTCAAAACATAATCTGTTATATTGTGAAGATTAACCAATTTTTTAAGATGTTCATATTTTGATTGTTTCACTCCTTGGCATCATTCAGATTATCTTTTAGTTCGTCAAATATGCAATTCTTAATTTTGATTCTCTCATGGTGATAGTTCATGTTGCAATTCGATCGCTGTACTTTAGCTGTCTACCAAGAAAGCAAGGCTGAGACCTCCTGAAATCGAGCTGCTGGTGTCATGTTGCAACGTATCGATCAAGCAAGCAAAACTCGTTTTGTTACTCATGATAACATTTTAAAACCTGATGTGAATGTTCTGAATCACTGCTGGGATTGCTACTTACATCATTGTCAGAGTCATCCTGGTCAACTTCATCAGCCTCCTCTACTACTTCCTCGTCAATGATAGCCATCACACTGATTGTGGGAAATCGACCTAAAGTGTTGTGTCGAACTCGTCTTGGCTTCATCCCAAGCGCATCAATTACCCACCTTGGAGATAAGCCCCATCTTGTGGCAAAAACACCGCATTGACATTGTTGATGGTTCCCATTCAATATCATGGCCAGAGATTGAACCCTCTTCCTTGAGCTGTCAATGCAACTCTCGTCTCATAGTGAAGTTGTTACTTCCAGAGTCAGACACACTAGCAAGCATGTAAAAAAATCACAGTTAATATCAGCATCAAAAAAGCAAGAAAAGTAAAATAAAGAAAAAGAAGTGAAAGAACGACCAAAGTATAATTAATTTGAAACCAAACTCATCTTTTGATAAAGATCATTCTTTGTCAGAATGGCGACCATTGGCTCGGCGAGTAAATGACCTTGGTAATGCCATGCCACCACCTTCAAACTGAGATGCCAAACAACATATGTCCAGTCTTGCTTGATGTAGGAGACTGATGCTCCGGTGAAAGCATGTAAGTTACCTCTAACTGTCCAGACATCTTGAATCAAACAAAATTTGGTATTTAATTCCTGTAAAAAAATGAAGTACAAAGTGTCAGTCAAAGAGAGCGTAAAGCATAGTAGAGATTCAAAAAAGAGATAGATATAGATATTGAAAGTGAATGCCTTGGGCTTGATTTCTATAACAAGATCTCTGAGTGAGAGATAGAGATGCTTGGCCTCATCTGCTGACCATGGCTCATAACACTTGATTTTGAGTGCATCGGAAAGCTGGTATTTGCCTGAAGATAGTTCATAAATGAAGCAAATACGTGGCGGGCCTGCAAAGACAATACCAGAACCGCTCTGATACACTACAGATTTTCACCTGTTTTTGTATCGGAGCGGCTTTGCCGCTATATTAAACCTCGATGTGAACCTATATTTACTTTAAAAGAAATCTTACAAAGTATTGGAGCGGTAAAATCGCTCCAATACCGCTCCAATATCGCGTTATAGCGCATTGACATCAGAAACAGTAAATTTTTATTATAAAGCCTATTTGTACGCTTACCCAGCCTATAGGGCTGGGTCAGGTAGGAGAGTAGGTTGGGGGGGGTTGAGAGAAACAAAAAAACATATAACAAGAAACAAAATTGAGTCAAGAGAGTAAACATAAGCATTACAACAATCCCACTAGCGTTTCTTTTTCGCCAATTCATTTAAGAATGCTTGCAAGACCTTTGCTGCTGACTCAAACGCTCCATCAAGCAGGATGCCTTCCTTCAACCATGCCTGAGAACCCACTAGGTGTTCCATTGTCCTAGGGAGCAGGCTACCTTGCAAGGGTGTACAAACATCCGCAGCTGCTGGGAAAGTGCGCTTGCACGCGCAAGACGTCGCGGATATAGCTAAGTACTCTGGAGCCAGCTTGGCAAGGATTGGAAAGCGACCTTGGTGTTCCTGTCAGTCAGAGGAATGTATGTTAGCAAGTCGAGATTAAAAAGAGAGTTAGTTATGAAATTACTTGCCTTCCACCACTCAAGAGGCGTTTGATCCTTTTTGATAGGGAAGTTACCTTGCAAGTACTCATCCAATTCCAAAGTAGATGACAAGTTAGCAGCACCTCCACCAATTCCAAATACATCGAACGCATTGGATTCAGAAGGTTCGTGAGTCTCTTCCGGTAAGTGACATTGTCCACAACTTTCCTCCACAAGCCAACTATACGCTGCTTCAATCACCAATTTAGATGAGAATTCCTGCTCAGGATAATGAACCTGAAAGGATTTCGTTTGAAAGCAGGGGTTTAGTATGGTTGCTAGAACCAAGGCTTCACATTCAACGGCCTTGTCTTGGTACTTTTGAAGCCAATCTATCATTACATCGATTGCATTCTTGAGGCTGGGATAGGCAAAAGTGTTGGCTTGATGATTCTTAAGCTCGGTTATTACCCGTTTGTACTCAGCGAGTACAATGCAGCCCGTAGGGCCATTGCCCTCAACCCAAGCTGTTGCTTCCACAAAGGTCTATGAAAGTTGGTCAGCAAGTAAACCAAAGAAAGAACAAACATTCACTAAGATGAAAAAAATTACTAACCTTCAACACCTTATTCACCAACTCCACCACTTGCCATTCAGATGCTGAGATGGTTACTCCTTTAAAAAATTGGGCCTTGCGATTGGCTGATATCATTGAGCCGATTACCTACAAAGACAAAATAAGACAAAGAGAAAATATCAGATGACTGTAAAGAATAAGGAGATAGACAAAAGATAACTACCTCTTGAGCCTCTCAGGCTATCTTACAGCTTTCATAATGGCTGTTCCATCTGGTCTTGCACGGCCTTTTGAGCATTCGGCCTCCGTATCCAATACAAGCGGCTTGTGTCTTGAAGTTGCTTTGGCGGGCCGCACTGCTAGCAATCTGCCCGCTGATTGTGTCAACCTAAGGGATAGAACAATATCAGAATAATGATATCAGAAGTTAAAAACAAATAAAGAAAGGAAATCTTACCTTCCCAAGTGAGATTGCAACTAAATCATCTTTGTTGCCAGCTATATCCTCCTCCTCATCAAGTTCAGATACAGATTCATCATCAACTCCATCAGGCTCCACAGGAAATTATTGTTGTATTCATCTGATTCAGCGTCATCATCTTGAATATCGTACTCGTTTCCATTGACCTCCAAAGCTGGAGCTGGGAGTGCCACACCGTGCAGAATACTTGGCTTTGTTAAGATATTATCTTCGTGTGTGGTCAAAGATCATTACCATCTTAGGTAGTGTGCTGTTGGTGTAAGCGGTTAATGTTGGTGTACAGTGTTTGTTCGGTAGCGGTTGGTGGTGTGATTGGATGCAAGGGGTTGAACTGTTGATTTCAATCAAGGGGTATTGAAAAATTCTGGGTTTCTCTCTATTTGATGTGTCGCGTCTGTTTTCCCCCCTCTCTTTCTGATTCTTTTCCTCGTCGAAAAGAATTAGTAAGTCCTTTTTCTCAATTGTTATTCTCAACTTTTATCAATAACTAATCTTATTATTATTACTTTTAAATCTTCATTCGGTTCTGTTTTAAGTTTTGTTTATTTTCCTGTTCTTAAAACTGAACCTCACCGCGCGCTCTTCAATTCTATTCGAGCTCGCAGGTAGTTACACTGTTTCTCTTTTACATTTTTAGTTTTGTTCTTTTCTGATTCTTTCTCTGTTGTTGGACCTGCTTAGGTCAGTATCTTGATCTCGTCGTAGACTAGCAGAATAGCTTGTGTCTTACGCGGAATCCTGTGCCCTCAGGTGTGTGGTCAAAAAGAATTATTTTGTTTATTTTCCTGTTCTTAAAACTGAACCTCACCGCGCGCTCTTCAATTCTATTCGCGCTCGCAGGTCAGTATCTTGATCTCGTCGTAGACTAGCAGAATAGCTTGTGTCTTACGCGGAATCCTGTGCCCTCAGGTCAGTATCTTGATCTCGTCGTAGACTAGCAGAATAGCTTGTGTCTTACGCGGAATCCTGTGCCCTCAGGTATTCAATTTTCTTCCACAAAGCTTTCTCTCAATCTAGTCATTTTCACCAGACAAGTTCTGGGTACGGGACAAACGGTTCTTTGAAAATTTATAGGCTTTGCAGGTCCTACCTTCTGGCCTAGAACCTTGAGTCCATGCCCGACCACAAGATTGAGCTTGTGGGCGTAGCATTGGATGTGGTGGGGTGATCCATCCCACGCGAATGGGTCTTCAGCACTGGAGAACATCGATTGGAGCTTGGACGCCATGGTCACATTGTTACCACCGCTGTCTGTGGTCTGAGCTAACATGTGAGCAGGCATAAAATAAACAATTAGTTCAGAAAATAAAAACAAAAAGATAAAAATTATAAAGAGCTCATTTTTTTGTGAAGGCCATGTCGCACTAAGAACCTTCCAATTGGGTGTGCTAAAAGGACCCCAAAATGACGCCATCACAGCCAGCATATTTGGCTCGGAGCCAAAAATCAGAGGATTCCTCAGACTCTGACTCTGAGTTAACCCCCATCCGAGGATCCAATCCGAGGCAACGGCCAGGGCCAACATTTGCTTCGGAATTAGCCCTCGGGTGCCCTTTTCCTCGGGGGCGCCGTCCGAGGACTCCTCGGACGTTTGTCTCCGAGCCAAATATGCCGGCAGTGCATCCCACCATCTTGAGGGTGAGATGGGTCGACTTGTAGTTCCAATCTGAATCAATGTAGTTTGCGGTTGCTCCTACAAACGTGTACCTATTTCCTTTAGTTGTCCAGACGTCGTGGTTGCGGCAGAATTTCCCTTTGTTTTCCTACATATATATTATATACAAAGTCTCATGTCAGTATTGGAAATACTATGTGAAGTGGATAACAAGTAGGAAAACTTACGATTAAATTTCGAATGGCTTTGTTGTGCAGTGCTGAAAAGAGGACCACAGACTGCTTGGCTGCCCATGTGGACAATCACACAACAGCGCTTTGATTGACATGTTGAAAAGGCGCGCAAAGAGTGGGGTCTTCAAATCGAGCCCATGGCAAGGCGTGTCGAACAACCCACATGACCAATATCATGTTGAGAAGATCAACAGTGAATGCGGGTCTACTGACATATGAAGTTAGACTAGAGTGTTTACTCTTGAAATTAGCAGCCTGAGTTTTGAGGTAGCTGGGTGGCAGTTGGACACCTCGCGCGATAGCTCAAGCCCTTTGGGGGCACGAAGGTCGTTTCGAGTTACCGTCTTGATGGCCCCATAGGTTCCAATAAGTATCTTCACCTTTAGTGTATACGTTTAAACACCATCGGCATTTGTAGTCTTGACCCTACATAGATGATAAGAAACGGTGAAGACAGAACTTATGATCAGATCGTGGATGTCATATTTCAATGCAATAAGAGTGAAATATTAAATACAAAAAAACTTAGGGCCCTTTCGGTACGAGTCGATATACGTATATCGCAATATATTACACCAAAGTAATATACAGTATATTAGCATATACGTATATCGATTTTTCAAAAAACTGCAGGTGTTTGGTAAATTTATTTGGACAAAAATCCAAATTGTATAACACGATATACTGGTCGATTTCAATATACAGCCTTTTGGCCGTATATCAGACCAAAAAAGACTTTTCGCCCCTCTCCCTTTTCCATACCCCTCTCTTCAACTCTCTCCTTCACCCTTCCTTTTCAAACACCCTCGTTCACCATACACGATGATCTCTTCAAGTTCAACCGTCACCCTTTCAACTTCGTAAGCTCATGTTCACCGATGCAAAAAGAACAAGAGAAAGATGTTTGTAAACTCGTCGATTTGCTTTTGAATGGTCACTATGTATGAATTCACATCTAAAACTTAAACATAAGAACAACACTCCATGGCCTTCAAAATTGTGCGATGTGAGAGCGTTACATGGTTTGAGTTGTGAATCAAAAGCAGATGGACTGTTTAGGTCGTTGATGACCGTGATGGATGAGTATCGATTTTCAAATTTCATTCAATGTACATTTATCAGTTACCGAACACTCGAATGGTCATCAAAAGGTCAACAATGATCATTTTGATCTTTTGATGACCATTTTGATCGGGTTTTTGGTAAATTAAACAAACCAAAAAACAGTTTTTCAATCTGCCCCTTGTTGTAGGGGCAGATCGATATACTGTTTTTCGGTAACAGTATATCGGTTTCCTACCGAACGGGCCCTTACCTTTGGGGGGTGGAAATATTTGAGAAGGTCCTTCACACGGTCACCTTGAGTCTGGGTATATCCAGGTTCATTTGTTCCAACGTACTCAATATCGGAGGCTTGTGATAAATCCATATCTTCAGGAACCTCGTAGTCCTAGATGGAAACTTATAGGTTAGGTGATGCGAAAGAAGTGAAATGCAAGGTGAAAGAATGGTACTACATACCTTTAACTTGTATCACTTGGATGGTGGGGGTGTGCCACCATTCGAGCTTCCAGAAGGCAAACAAGCGTGTTTGGTTGCCAAAGAAGCAACTTTCATTGGGGATCGGACACATTTGCTGGTCAACAAAGTTTTCTACAAGACATCAAAGACACATTAGTGAGTAGAAGTTGTATAATCTGCATCAAAACAACTGATAGCTCACCTTTCCTTTGTCATTCACCTTGGTCTTTGATTGACAAGCGGCAAGTCCTTTAGTCACAGCCCCCATCTACTAGGCTTGGGCAGGCCAGAGCCTACCACTAACTCCATGAAAGATTCATGAAAGATTCATGAGAGATTCAGGAAGATTTCAAAATGACTTCAACACAATATCATATGGGGCCATTTGTCTGTCCAACCACCAAAATTCTGATGTCATCATATGATGTCATAAATCTGTACACACATGCTTCTGTATTCACAGATCAAGAATATATAGTCTATTAAACTTTATCATGTAAATTGACTGAGTTATTGAGGTTTGAAAAAAAAAATAACAGATAAAAAGCACTATTTTTGTACTATACACAAGACTGGGATCTTGAATATCTTCAATCTTTGTCAATATACATATACATTAAATTTGATAATATTTTCCGCACTATGTTTCTCCACATTTCTGTTCCCTACAGCCTTTGTCTATGGGTAGTATTTTTATATGTGATTGTGGATTATATACAGAAGTTGGATTTTCTGAAGTTCTTTGACCTTGAGGCAAATTGTGATGAATTGTAGGGCCCAAATTAGGCACAAATAGACTGATATGCATGTAAATAATCATTTCCAACAGTTTCTGCCATCAATTTGGTCATCCCCTTCCTAGAATCAACAAATCAGGGAAAGATTGGACTGCTCATGTAGAATTCACAATTACATATAGAACTATGCCTCTTGGACAAAGGCTGCAAAAATAAAAAATGTAGAAACATGTATTGTACAGTGGAATATACAATTTATTTTATACGTATATTGATAAAGATTTGAGATATCCAAGATCCCAGTCTTATGTATAGTACAAAAATAGTATTTTTTATCTGTGATTTTTTTTCAAACCTCAATAACTCAGTCAATTTACATGATAATGTTTAATAGACTATATATTCTTGATCTGTGAATACAGGAGCAGGTGTGTACAGATTTATGACATCATATGATGACATTGGAATTTTGGGGGTTGGACAGGTGCCCCATATGATATTATGTTGAAGTCAGTTTGAAATCTTTTTGAATCTTTCATGAATCTTTCATGAAGCCGAGGTAATCTCTGGCCTGCCAGAGCCTAGTAGCTGGGGGCTGTGAGTCTTGTTGTTGTTGAGAGTGGGCGGTCGAGGAGAAGTAGACCAATTAGCAAGAGGACCAGAAGATCCTAATGCATCATCGGGCATCAAAAGCCTAGTAGTAAGAGCGGACCGGGAGTCTTCTGGAGGTACCACGTAACCGGGCTGAGAACATGATGGGCTAGCTGGACAAAGGACTCTAGAGCTAGACCAAGAGTTGACAGATACCTGAAGGGGACCTGGAGTGAGCTTGATTGACTGGAAGATATGGCAATGGTCATGGTGATATCAATTAAAAAGGATGGGCTGGGGAGATTGTTAGTATTTGGTCAACCTGGGTACTGAGATACAAGACCGACTCACTTATGAAAAATCAAAAAGTGGTGAAAACCACAGGTCAGCCAGGGTAAAAAGAAAGCCCATGCGTTCTTGGGCATTGTTTGATGTTCTGTAATGGTGGCGTGGTTCATGGATGAGGTGTATTGAGTGGTTCGTCGTCCTGGTTGATGGGATGAGTGGCTGTGAGTTTGATTTTTGGGAGAGCCTGTACGTGGGTCCAGGGTTTTGCTCTTTACCCAATATATATCGAGACACCCGAGGCCCTGGCCCGTATCGGAGTGGTGACTCTAATATGGGTTTTCCGTCTTGTGAATGGCGGAGCGGAGCCACCACTACACATATTGGTAAAAATGGCGGTGGCATAACCGCTCTGATACCGCTCCGCCACCGATAAAAAGTGCGGAGCGGTTCTGGTATTGGCAAAGAAAGATATCCCTGATGAAATTGAATTTCACATATCATCAAATACACTACAAGAAAGACAATATTTTCTGGGCAGAAAATTAAATTATTGATACACAAAAATATTGAGAGGCCAGGAGGAGAGCAAAAAATGAATAAAAATATGCATCTTGTTCCCTGCATTGAGAACTTCACTCTGCATATTTTTCCGTATTTTTACAGCCCATATTGATAAGTGTACTAACAATAAACCTTCACAATCATCCAATTACAACCTGTAACAAGCACTGAAATTTGGCTCATTAGTGTTTAGAGAAACTTTTGATTTCTGAAAATACTCATACCTTTTTCAATTCCGGTCCAAAACGCTCGATTTTGGGTGCATTGGTAAGCTGGAATTGTCCTCCACATAGTTCATAATAGGACCACACAGCATGCTGGTCTGCTAAAAAAGATATCATTGTTTTTATACATTTGTACATACAGATCCATAGAATGATTGTCATACTAGCTACATAGTTCTTGATCTTATGAAAGTTTGAGAGGAAGAGTTCAGCTTTCTAATGCACTTAAAATCGAGTGTTTCGAGGCAGATTTGACAAAGTTATAGGTGTTTTCAGAAATCAAAAGTTTCTCTAAACACTAATGAGCCAAATTTCAGTGCTTGTTACAGGTTGTAATTGGATGATTATGAAGGTTTATTGTTAGTACACTTATCAATACGGACTGTAAAAATATGGAAAAATATGGAGAGTGAAGCTCTCACCGCAGGGAACAAGATACATATTTTTATTTATTTTTTGCCCTTCTCCTGGCCTCTCAAGATTTTTGTGTATCAATAATTTAATTTTCTGCCCAGAAAATATTATATTTTGTGTAGTGATAAAGTGTCATTCATTGGGATTACACATTTTGTGTCACAATGAAAGTTTTAGTTCAGGAATTCAGCCTTCTAATGCACCTAAAATCAAGTGTTTTGAGCCGGAATTGACAAAGTTATGGGGTTTTGTAGTAATCAAAACTTTCTCTCAGCACTGATCAACCAAATTTCATCATCTGTTACAGGTGGTAATCTGATGATTATGAGGGTTAATTGTTAGTACACTCACCAATATGAACCCTAAAAATACAGAAAAATATGCAGATTGGAGATGTCAAACCAAGGAACAGGATGCATATTTTTTCATATTTTTAGTTCTGACCTTTCCAGATTTTTGTATACAAAGAATTTAATTTTCTGCCAAGAAAATGTTATGTTTCTTGTAGTGTCATCATTGTTCCACTTTTTCATATTTTACCTGCAGTTTTGAAGATGCCCCAAAGAAAAATCATTTTGGGGTGTACTTGGTCAGAAACTCAGATTTAGTCCAAAAATACCAAGGCTTGGGCAGAAAATTTTGAGCATTCACAAATACAACAATTTTTCTCCAATCAATCTGGCAGTTCCAAATTGGGAAAGCCACATACTGTGTCTACAGTTTTCATGTGGATGCTAAAACCATTACAGCAAAGATGTATAAGATTCTCTAACTTTGCTGAGGGGACCGTGATTGCTGTGCCTTATGTGTTTTTGGACACACACCACTCATTACAATGTGTATGTGGTAGAGTAGACATTTAGCATTCAAAATGTGGAGACATTGCAGATTTTGATGCCAAATTTACAATCTTATTGCTCTCACAAGCTTAACATCTCAATGACCGAGTGTTTTGGACATGAGCCAAGTTTCTGACATGATATACACTGCTTCCATAAAAATCCAAAAAAATATGCAAAATGATGGGCACACATAGAGGGATGCATCCCTTATTTTTCCATATTTTTCTGATCCCTTCCACCTTGTGTATAATTTTCTATGTTTTCTTCATTCTCTAAACTCAGACGTACATTTGCAATCTGGCTGAGTGTTACAAACTATGGCATCATAGACCTTTTGATTACTCTTGAATTCACCCTGTGGGTTGTCAATGTTTTGTTTCAATTCCCAAACATCTTTGTGATGGAAAGTTTGGTGATACCTCACTGCAAAAGGTCTTCTTATTGGTTTTCAAATTGGGATGCTCAATTTTTGTGTACAACTCAAGAAAAATTACCGGTCTTCAAGCCTGATGTCAACCCCTACCCAGTGTATCAAGAATCAGTGGTGCGCTTGTCTTGCTAGATGAGGGATCCTTTTACTTTCTTTTGAGAACATCATATCTGATATCAACAATTCACATATTCACATATTCACATATTCATTTTTAGTCGCGAATTGTTTTCCCGGAAATTCCATCCTGGAGCCTACCCGTTCTAGCGTTGCTCGCAGTGTGGAGAGCCTTGATGATGATGGCCTGTGTGTCAATCGTAGTAATACCTATTTGGCGCGGAAAGGCCAGTCAAAAGAAACATCTTTGGCTATTCCGGAAAATTGTACTTTTGTCTTTGGGTGGTGCCTCTCACTATTTTAAACTCACCAATGCTTCACAGCCCCCAATCACAAGTCACTGGCAGGCCAGTGCCTCCCACCAACCCTAGCAAGTTATGAGCAAGTTAGGAGCAAGTTATGAAGTGGATATCAAGTGGATAACATCCATTGATTGAGAATTTGTTGAGAAGTGGTTGGGATACCACCAAAATTGAGATGATGTCATACAGCATCATAAACCTCCACCCAGAATATATAGTTTATTAACCTTTGTGACATAAATTGACCGCGTTATTGAGGTTTCAAAAAAAATATGGACAGAAAATACTATTTTTGTACTATACCTAAGAATTGATACTGGAATATTCTCTAGCTTTATGAATATACATACAAAAAAAATTGATAATCCTTTTGAAAATATGTTTCTCCACATTTTTGTCCCCTACAGCCTTCATGTATGGGCAGTATTTCTACATGTAATTCCTGAATGTGTCTGCAAGTTTGATTTTCTGAAGTTCTTTGCCCCAAGACAAATTTTGAGGGAACATATTGCCAAAATCATTCTGAATTTGATTGATATACATGTAGATGGTATTTGACAATAATTTCTGCCATATTCTGCCTAGAATCAAAGAATCAAAGAATCAATCAAATTGTTGACTGCTCATGTACACACCACAATTCACTACACAAAATATAATATTTTCTGGGCAGAAAATTAAATTATTGATACACAAAAATATTGAGAGGCCAGGAGAAGGGCAAAAAATAAATAAAAATATGCATCTTGTTTCCTGCGGTGAGAGCTTCACTCTCCATATTTTTCCATATTTTTACAGTCCGTATTGATAAGTGTACTAACAATAAACCTTCATAATCATCCAATTACAACCTGTAACAAGCACTGAAATTTGGCTCATTAGTGTTTAGAGAAACTTTTGATTTCTGAAAACACCTATAACTTTGTCAAATCTGCATCAAAACACTCGATTTTAAGTGCATTAGAAAGCTGAACTCTTCCTCTCAAACTTTCATAAGATCAAGAACTATGTAGCTAGTATGCCAATCATTCTATGGATCTGTATGTACAAATGTATAAAAATGATGATATCTTTTTTAGCAGACCAGCATGCTGTGTGGTCCTATTACGAGCTATTTGGAGGACAATTCCAGCTTACCAATGCACCCAAAATCGAGCGTTTTGGACAGGAATTGAAAAAGTTATGAGTATTTTCAGAAATCAAAAGTTTCTCTAAACACTAATGACCCAAATTTCAGTGCTTGTTACAGGTTGTAATTGGTTGTGAAGGTTTATTGTTAGTACACTTATCAATATGGACTGTAAAAATTTGGAAAAATATGCAGAGTGAAGTTCTCAACGCAGGGAACAAGATGCATATTTTCATTCATTTTTTGCTCTCCTCCTGGCCTCTCAATATTTTTGTGTATCAATAATTTAATTTTCTGCCCAGAAAATATTATCTTTCTTGTAGTGATTACATATAGAAATACTGCCCATACAGAAAGGCTTTAGGGGACCAAAATGTGGAGAAACATATTTTCAAAAAGAATATCAATTTTTTTGTATAAGTATATTGATGAAGCTGGAAGATATTCCAGAATCAATTCTTAGGTATAGTACAGAAATAGTATTTTTTGTCCGTGATTTTTTTTCCAAACCTTGATAACTCAGTCAATTTATGTCACACAGGTTAATAAACTATATATTCTGGGTGGGGAGATACAGGAGCAGGTTTGTATAGGTTTATGATGCTGTATGACATCATCTCAATTTTGGTGGTATGACATATTTTGCTGGTAAATGACCCAAAACATCTTGGTGTACACAAGGACCACCAGATCCCCCCTTGACGTTGAGGGGGGTTGACACCCTCGCAGTTGTGTCCAAAAAGTGTCCAATCCTATCCGCCTTTGTGTGTACTATCCCTAGCCGGTGCTTAGTCAAACATCTCATCAGTGAGCTGGACCATGTTTGAGCTCTCAGCTTGAGCTGAACTCCTCACAACAGCAATTCCGCTCAGGAAACTATAGATATGTAAGTCAGGAGCCTATTTGAAGAATCTGACTTTGGTATTTCACACAGGGAAATGTCAACATAACTCTTTGAAATCATATGTAGTATCATGTGCAGGGCATTTTGTCTATTGATTAATCCTTCAAATGACCCTCTGTATGACAATCGTTTGTAGTAGCTCAAAGTATGCTGTTGTGGACCCCTCTTTCTTTTTAACAACTACAATGCATAAACTTTGTAGCCTCATAACTTGCCTACTGTTACCTTTCATTGACAAATTGACAGCAACAGCAACATCGTCATCATCATCAACAAGGAAATCATCAAAATTTTGCAATCATCTTCATCTTGAAGTGACTCTGATCCATCAATCGAGTTTGATCCAATCTCATTACCTTCAGTCTCACCAACTAACAATGATCTAACAATAACAATGGATCATACCAATACTTCTCAAGCTTGACTTTCAACTCTTCCTACTACACAACCAGTAGTCACCCAACCAATCCTACATATTCAATCTGATTCAACGGATCCAGCTCCAACTAAGCCTTCAAACCAACCTGTCTCAACACTTGCAAATCTAATTTGAGAACTACTACCTGTATCAGCAGCAAACGGAACTTCAATCTCCTTAACCCTAACCCTAACACTGCAAACATTATTCAACTTCCCCAAGTGGGCAGGAAAAAATGATTGGGAGTATGATTTTTCATAAAATGACCTATCACTCCACACCTGAGCCATAAGACTCACACTACATATGTGTAGCAGGCTCAGTGAATAGGTGGTTATCATGTACATACAGTTCTGCTGAGTTATCTGCTCATCAGGATAAGTTATTCATATGTGATACATGCTGTAAGTTTTTTTAGATTGACAAAAGCATTCAAAAGATTGGCTACATACACTGACTCAATGTTTTGGTGTAATCTCATCAACTTGACTGCATGTAACACCCTCTCTGTTACTAAGAAAGAGCTTCAACAATATTGCCTGAGCAGCTACAGAATTATATGTAGTGTATTTTTGGGTCAATTTTTTCAGAGTCAAAAAAGTTACATGTGGTATAACATGTGATTTATTTACTCTGATGGGCCAAAAACTGAGCAGACATGTATGTACATGATAGACAAATATTGACGTAGCTTGCTGCACATATGTAGTGTGGGTGTTATCGCTCAGGTGTGCAGTATTGGATCCTTTTATGACAAACTGTACTAACAATCATGTTCCTCTTTTAACTTGGGGAAGTTGAATGATGTTCACAGTGCTAAGTGCTTCTTTTGAGCTTCAGACTTGGGCGGCTTCATCCAGTAGGCACAGCCCCCAGATACTAGGCTCTGGCAGGCCAGAGATTACCACGGCTTCATGAAAGATTCATGAAAGATTCAGAAAGATTTCAAAATGACTTCAACATAATATCATATGGAGCCATTTGCCTGTCTGGCCACCAAAATTCCGATGTCATCATATGACGTCATAAATATGTACACGCCTGCTCCTGTATTCACAGATCAAGGATATATAGTCTATTAAACTTTATCATGCAAATTGACTGAATTATTAAGGTTTGAAAAAAAAACATGGATAAAAAATACTATTTTTGTACTATACATAAGACTTGGATCTTGAATATCTTCAATCTTTGTCAATATACACATACATTAAATTTGATAATGTTTTCCGCCCTATGTTTCTCCACATTTCTGTTCCCTACAGCCTTTGTCTATGGGTAGTATTTTTATATGTAATTGTGGATTATACACAGAAGTTGAATTTTCTGAAATTCTTTGACCTTGAGGCAAATTATGATAAAATGTAGGGCACAAATTAGGCACAAGTAAACTGATATTCATGTAAATAATAATTTGCAAAGGTTTCTCCCATCAATTTATTCATATCCTTCCTAGAATCAACAAATCAGGAAAAGATTGGACTACTCATGTAGAATTCACAATTACATATGGAAATATGCCTTTTGGACAAACACGGCAAAAATAAAAAATGTAGAAAAATGTACTGTACAGGAGAATATGTGTCAAAACCTGGTACCTGGTTGTGGAATTCATTTTTACACTGCAATTTCTACCCCGGATAATGTGGTGTGAAAAAATTCGGTGTAAAAGTCGTGTGCCCCGACATGGTTCCATTTTTACACCGGATAGTTTACACCAAACAATTTTGGTGCAAAAACCTCCTGTGCAAAATTCCAAGTGATCCCTCTCAAAATTGAATTTTACACTGAGCAACAAAATGATTTACACCAAATGTGCTCGATGTTAATGGACCCACCGGCAAATATATCTAACTTGATTAGGCCAGCAAACTGATTAACAACAGAACTGACATACCAAGATGACCAATCCATCAATCTGTTAACATGCATCAAACACCAGCAAACATCACCTTTGACCCACTTGATACCTGATGCAATCAACCAAGAGGCCTTTATCCACATCTCCAGCATCTATGCTTACCTCACCTTGAACTACCACTTCCATTGATCATTCCTCAAGAGTAAAACCTTCAAACACCGTAAGCAACTCTTGAACCTCATCTTTATTTCTCTTGTGATGGCCATCAACACTTCAGTTAATACCTTCTTAAACAGGGTATGTGTTTTCCATATATTTTATTTAACTTCTTTGTCTTTGAGCAACTGACTTCTTTGAATTGGTTGAGGATGATTTAGAACAGAACAACCAGAGAGTCGAGTCGCCTTGGCCTCAATCTGTCTGTGAGTGACCAAGTTGAGATTATAGTGACACTTGGTGATTTTGAACAGTGCATGTCTCCAAAATCCCGAGTCAATTGTCATTTGTTTCAAGTCAATTTTGATCCTTTGTCAAGAGCAGGATTATTCAAACCTTGACTTATGATAAGATCCACTCTGATGTTGAACTCGATTTTGACACTTTGTCAAGAGCTGGATTATTAGGAACTTTGATATTAATGCCCTCACGTATAATTGTTTGTTTATTTGCAAAGCATGCTGACTGAGAAATCTATTTCTTTTCCCTTGTTGGATTTAGTTCACATAATGAAAAAGTGAGATTCATAAGCAACATGACACAACCAGAAATCTGAATTGATGTGCAGTGAAAAGTTTCTTCTGCACTACAATCTGAACCTCAGTGAATGATTGATGTTGGTCAAGGAAGATTGAATGCTGGGGTAATCGAGTGCTGTATGTACTGGTAGCTTTGGATGGTGCGGCGTTGACTGCGCAAAAAATTGGTGTAAAGTTTTTTTTCTGGTCAAGACATCAAGGTGTAAAATTCAATTTTGAGAGAGATCACTTGGAATTTTGCACAGGAGGTTTTTGCACCAAAATTGTTTGGTGTAAACTATCCGGTGTAAAGATGGATACCATGTTGGGGCACAAGAATTTTACACCAAATTTTTTCACACCACATTATCCGGTGTAGAAATTGCAGTGTAAAAATCAATTCCACAACCAGGTACCAGATTTTTACACTGAAAATCTTACACTGTTTTTTTACACCGCTCAAAAAAAATCAAAACAAGTGTAAAATTCAAAAAACAGGGGGGGACTTTCGAATTTTACACCAAAGATGTTTTACACCAAACAAGTTTGTGTAAATGACACGGTGTAAAATTTTCCCACCCCATAATCAATTTAAGCCAAAGTCTCTGATTTTTGCTCTCTTTTGACACTTCTCAATTCAAGATGTGATCGATTGATCATTTGTGAGTTCGATTCAATCAATCATTTTTGATTTCAATTCAATTGATCATTTTTGATTTTGATGCAATCTATCATTTTGGATTTCTATCCAATCGATCATCTTTGAGTTATATCCAATGAATCATTTTTGAGTTTTGTATGTATTTCAAACTTCAAGACATCACTCATAATCAGATTGACATGAATATTTAAGAGAAATGAAGATGAAATAGGTTGAAACAAATAAAAGGATACAAAGTTTGTTCACAAATGAATGGAAATGGTTCAAGCTTGTCCATTTGCAACCTCATCAGAAAGCCAAGCCCATTTCAACTCATCAGGTAATTCAATGAAGAAGGAGCAGTTCTCTTTGGTTTGAAATACTTTTGAGGCTTTGAGACAAGCAGACAAGTCTTTAAAATACACTTCAGCATCCTTGGCAAATACCTTCAATGCCTTGTGTTGTGAAGGAAGCTTGGTGTTCTTGAGAGAGATTGATTGTTGTTCTAAACGGGCCTGATTTTGAATCAGGGCTACTTTTCAAGCATTGTGTCCCTCAAGAGTTTTTGCACGCAAAGTCTCGCAAGTGATTGATTGGGCTGCACTCATTTTCTGATGAGCCACAGCTTCATTCAACAATGAGGCATGTTTTGCTTTGAT
Source organism: Melampsora larici-populina 98AG31 (assembly GCF_000204055.1). Lineage (NCBI taxonomy): Eukaryota > Fungi > Basidiomycota > Pucciniomycetes > Pucciniales > Melampsoraceae > Melampsora > Melampsora laricis-populina. The sequence continues at coordinate 270,580 of NW_006768805.1, forward strand.
GTTTGGCCTTACCCGAGTTTGAACACTGATTCGAGAAGACACAGGCTTGGAGCTGGCAGGTGCTGAAGATGCGGTTGTAACGGAAGGGTTGTTTTGAGTAATCTTGGTCTCAGAAGGTGTGTCAACACTCTTTTTGATGCGAGCTGAATTTCATTTCATCCAGTGAACAACGCAGTTCCAGTAAGCTTACCCAAAGAAACAGGATTGTATACGTACTTTGAGTAAGCTCTTGCACAGATGGTAGGTCTTGGTCAGGATCAGCCTCAGGATCGTTGTCCAATGCGAGCTCCTCAGCTGTTAACAAGGCCTCACCGCAATCCCAAGTGCTTGTCTGAGTGCCTCAAATACCTTCAGCTGCAGCATTTGTGTCTCCACAGAGCTCGTTCATCAAAGAGTAAAGGGGGAACAACTTCTTCTCATAAACTGCCGCCCCTTTGTGGAACTGAGAAATGAATGTTAGTGATCATCAGAATCCCTTCATCTTAGTCAAGACATACCTTTGAGTAGTTTGCCCAGACATCCAGATCAGCAATAAGCATTCCTGTAGCTTCATCCCAGCCAACCCCGGATGTACCCCTCAATTGATGAACAATTCCATACTGCTTCTTCACCTGTAAGCTCAGACATAATGGAATGAGTGCCAAGAAAAGAAAGATTGACATAGATGAATGAACTGACTGATTCAAAGTGATTCTCAAGCTGTTCCTTTGTCAGTTTGGTCTTGTAGGTCTCATTGTACTGATCTGTTACTGCAGTCCATGCCTCAGGCTTGAAGCCCAAGTCCGACTTCTTCCCGGCAAGCTTTTGAAGGATCAAGGCATTGATGATGGTTTGAGATTTGGCATGCGTAAAGTTAGGAGGTGTCTTACCTTGCTCATTATTAGAGACCTTTGGCATCTTGCTGGATTAGTTTGACTGAGATTGATCGGATAGGTAATTGAGTCAAAAGAAGTAATGATTTGGATGAAGACAAGGGTGTGATCAACAAGAGTGTACACAAGATGAAAAGGAAAGAAGGATTTTATTGCATGAATCAAGTGGAAAGCTTACACTGCACCGCCACCATAGATGCCTCGGATTGAAAAATCCGAGGCATCATCGGATGGAAACCCTCGGACAGGTCTTGTCCGAGGATTTGATCCGAGGTATTTTTTGACGCAAAATAATACCTCGGATCAAAACCTCGGAAAGATTTTGGCCGAGGATTTGAGTCCGATGATACCTCGGATTTTTCAATCCGAGGAATCTTTGTTGGCTGTGCTGCAAATATAATGTATTTTTCCGAGGTGAGAAATGATTACATTTATTTCACAAAATGATTAAAAATGCATGAATTCTGCATTAATTCTGCATTGTTCTGCATTAATTCTGCATTATTAATCATTTTGTGCATTAATGTCAATCATTTTTCGCCTTGGAAAAATACATTATCTTCACAGTGTTACATAGAGCGTAAACAAGATGAAATTGACATGATGAGGAAAACAAACCCTTCCAGAGTGTAGCTCCGCTTATATACAAAAGATAATGAAAAAGGTAGGGTACCAACCAACACATCCAAATACGGAGCTTATGATCTGTTGTACACCATATGATCTTATGATGGGTTGTTGATCTAATGGGATCTTATGCTCCGTTGTTTGTCTAATAGGATCTTATGATCTGTTGTTTATCTATCAGGATCTCATGTTATCAACATTGGTTGAAAAGCATACAGCATAGTGACTCCCACAGACAAGATGGGGACGAGCCGGAAAGAGAGGGCAAGCTACACCACGGGAGGGTTGTGACGGCCTACAGACCATCAAGCGTGGCAGTCTGAAGGTGGTCTGCTCATCTGCAAGGGCAGGTGGCCTGGTAGACAACATGTGAGCACCTTGTGTCCGCCCTCAGATGTCTGAAGATGGAGCGCCCAGACCAAATTTCCACTCAGACAGATTGGGTTGGACAGAATTTATGGCCCGGGTTGGTTGCTTGGGAGCAGGCGCATTTTGGGTCGCTTGGGTAAGCCCCAATAGGCACCTGCAATCTGTGCAGGCAATTTGACACAGCGGCAACAACAATGCAGCTCAATGCACAGGGGCAAAAATTGATGCTCACAACTATGTAAGCGTTGAAATTTTCCTGTTTTGTTCCCATTTGTTTCCCATTTGTTTCCCATTTGTTTCCCATTTGTTTCCCATCTGTTTCCCATTTGTTTCCCATTTGTTTCCCTTTTCTTTCTGTTTGTCAGCTGATTACGTGATCATCAGGAACTGAGCAGACAAACTAAGCCTTCCTCAGCATTTATTCCTGAGCAAAGAAGTCTGAGGAAGGCCTGATCCATCTGCTCAGCTGATCCTGAGCGGCATTCCCTGGTTCAGTAAGCTCCAAGGGATGCCACCAATGTATAGCTTAGGGGCTGAGCTGAACTGAGTATTCCCTCAGCTAAGTCTCTGAAGTATCCCCCAGATGGATCACAGAGCGCCAAGCTTGCCTCAAGCTTCATGGCTCCGGAATGAAGCCTGAGGCCTGTCTGCTCGTTCAACTGAGCTGCTCAGTTATTCCTCAGGGGCATCCCTGAGATCAGGAGGATCCGGAGGATTTCACTGCTCATTGGATGAGGGGCTGCTCAGTTATTCCTCAGGGGCATCCCTGAGATCAGGAGGATCCGGAGGATTTCACTGCTCATTGGATGAGGGGCTGCTCAGTTATTCCTCGGGGGCATCCCTGAGATCAGGAGGATCCGGAGGATTTCACTGCTCATTGGATGAGGGGCTGCTCAGTTATTCCTCAGGGGCATCCCTGAGATCAGGAGGATCAGGAGGATTTCACTGCTCATTGGATGAGGGCCTGCTCAGCTAGTCCTCAAGGGCATTCCTGGCCGGATCAGAAGGATCCAAAGGATTTCACTGAGTATTGGCTGAGGGGCTGCTCAGTTGATCTCAGCCCCTCAGTGTGAAAAACTTTATCCGGGGATATCACTGAGGATTAGCTGAGCAATGAGCAGATGGGATGACGCTTTTATCAGGCTTCATTCCTTAGCAAGGAAGTCTGAGAAAAGTCCGGCCCATCAGTGATCCAATCAGGGGATGCTACTGAGTATTTGCTGAGCAGCTCAAATGGGACGCCCCTGGGCAGGCTTCTTCACTGAAAAATGAAGCCTCAGGAAGGTATAGTTCATGTGCTCATCTTCATTTTGAACAAATTGCTGAGTATTCAGTGCCTCATGAGCTGATCCTGAGTACTCATCGGGAATCAGTTATTGCTCATCCAAGATGGAAATGAGCCTTCTCAATAAATGTCAAGTAAAATATGAGAACCACAGGATGATCACCTGAACACAAACAAGATTGTGAATTGAATCAATCTGAAAGAAAATGAATCTTTTTTGGAGAATTCCAAAAAGTCTACAACGCTCACATGTATGTGAGTATCTATTTTGGCCCCTGTGATGACAGTTCAAGCAGGGATCAAATTCCATCCAAACATGAGGAAGAGGGGTGTTATACGTAGGAAACAATCATCCAATTGTGCATCTGCGTCCTTGTTGTTGAACACATTGCCAACCACTTTGAAGGCTGAGTGTAGCTTTCCAAATTCCATTTTGCCATTTGAATGGTCAGAGTCTGCACCGGCGTCACCCCAGCCGAGGTCAAAGGGATCTCGTTTGTCTAAGTTCCGTAGCAGTGTTAGAGGGGACGGTGGGGGAGAAGGTGGTTCTGAACGGTCTATGTGGTCTTCAAGTGAGTCAAAAGGGTTGTTGCAATCATTGACTGGAGGTGTTGTTTAGTTTGGCGACCTGGCCGTTTGAAATCGCAGGCGATCAGCATGATTGGCCTCTTGTTGAGCTATGAAGTCTTGTACGGCTCGCAGGTGAGCTCGCCCGACGCATGGGGGTACAGATGTTTCATGCTGTGTCCTCCTGGGCAGAAACTGCATTGATATCTTGTTGGCCCTCGGTGTTGTGGGTGAGAGGTCATATCTGCAGACAAACTGAGTCAATAACCACTGGAACACTTTCACAATGTAAGACGTGCTGACTTACATGGTGGAAGTTCTGGTGCCATTGGAGGTGTGGGGGTCTTCCGCATGTGTGTTGTATGACTTGGGCCAATCAGAGGTGTGGTGGTCTTCAGCACGTGTTTTGCGACAGTGTGACTTGTGCAAACAAAAACTTTGGCCATTTGGAACTGGGGACGGGTCCAAATCACCGTTTTCCGGGGCAATGTCAGACGGTCTGTACACGAGTCAAAACCGTCTGATCGTCGGCCTAGTCGGTCTGCTTGTCCAGCTTGGCAATCAGAAATCCGCCTTGTTGAGACTTGACCATCAATCGCCTGCTGTAAGTCCAGCTGTTGGTTGTCAGCCCTTCTGCGGACCAGACCATTCTCTGGCCACGCCAGTCCAAGTCTACTCAAAAGCCTCCCGGGGTGTAGGGCAATGAGAGGAAGGCCCCAGAAGGAGGGATGCAAGGGGTAAAAGCAAATTTGGCTAAGTCACCTTTCACCGTGCGGATTTATATTTCATAAACAGCTTTTTGTCAATTTTTGGAATACCACAGTATGGTGAGATTACTGGCCAAATACTGTGGTACATTACCGTAGAAATTAAGGTACCAAACATAGTGAGACTGTATCACTGTGGTATTGATGCGATTACAAAAATACCATGGTAAAATAACCGCTCCCAAACGGGTCCTTAAGCTTACATAGGACTTTGCTAAGTTCAATTGATTTTAGTGATCTTGGGAAATGTTGAACTAAGATTGAATTCAGCAATGTCTCAATATACTTACACTGAATTCCGAAAGGGTGTGCTTGCACGAAGGTGTTTATGGAGGATCACTGCTTCCTTCGGGTGGGCTCAAAGCCCAAAGGTGATTAACATGAAGGTGAACAAATTTTATTGTTCAAAAAAAAACTCTCTCTCAAATGATCCGAAATCATGAAGAATGGATTTTTGAAAAAAAAACATATAGGTTTCAAAAAAAAAAAAGAAGGGAACAAATCACTGGACGTCTAAAATTTCAACAAAATCTCTTGCTTCGACTAGCTGGCCGATTCTTCAAGGTAGACTAGTCCTTTTTCTGATTTAACTTGTTCAGCTACATAGTGTTGTATGCAATTAATGCCAAAAGCACTTTTTAAAAAAAAAAAAAGTGGTTCGCCTAACATTATTTTCAGATCTCTTGAAGATTTATGTAGCTTCCGATCGATCGGCTTGAATTGAAACGATTCCTGATTCACGTCCATGAGAAATATCTCCCTGGGAAGAAAAGTGAAACAACGTCCTCCAAACTTTTCACTTTGCGATGTGTATGTATTGAATTTCAGAATTTTCTCTGTATCTCTAACCTGGAACGTGAAAAGAGAACTTCAGTTTGATGAAGTGATCAAGACCATCAACAATGTGTAAAACTCGCTTCTTGTTGTCTCGAGCGTCTTGAGAATCGATGTTCTCTTGATTCTGCTAAAAAAAATCTTCCTTTTGTTCTCTTTCCTCTTGACAATTTGAAACAAGTTCTTCACTTCTGGTCAAGTGCTGATTACTTATTCTAAATCTCTCATTGAGCATTTTGATTTGGAGTTCTTATTTTATTTTATTCTTCATCACGAGGACATTCGGTTTCACTGAATCTGCTGTTATTTTCAAAACAAAAGTTAACATAGACCGATATGTGTCGTGTATAATCACGTGTGTTAAGGACATTTCTCATTTTTGTGATCCGTGTGAAGAAAGAAATGGTTTATTATTTAATCTTACTCAAATTGTCAAGAACTTCAGGTTATTGTGATGGATCAAGATATTTAATTAATAAGAGTTATGGAAGGAGTACGGTTTTGGTAAATGAGTTCTAGTTATGTTTTTCTGTTTCTGGAATAGGCCGTGTGTGGCCTGCGTAGTTATGATGTATGTCCGCGTCAATATGTGTGTTTGATTTCCCTATATATAGACACTCACTGTAGCTCTCAGTTTCTTTCCTCATCGGAAAGAAACTGTAAGTCTTTTTACTTTCAATTATCTTTTATCAATACTAGTTCTCAAATCTAACTTCTGGCTATTTAGTTTTACATTCTTACTTACTTTTCCGAACTCGACTCTGTTCCATCTACCCTGTTGCTTTACGCACAGGTTTGTCTTATTATTTCTCTTTTCTCTTTCATTTCATTATACTAATCTGTAGCGTGTGTTAGGTGTGTTTTATCGTTTTGATAGCTGTTCGAAGCTGTTTGTTTAGGCTTGTGCCGTACTCATCTTGCACCTGTTACCCCAGGTTAGTTAGTATCTATGCTTATGATCGGTGTGAGGGTCAACCCCCCTGAGGGAGTAAGAAAACGCCTAGCGCTTTTCCTGTCCTGAGGCTTGAGATAAGGAGATCCAGCCTGAGGACGCAAAAACTCTTCTGAGAGTAAGTAGGGGAATCGGAGCCCTTTTGAACCTAGGGCGGGAGGGGTCGCAAGACAAGTGGGTTCAAAAAGAGGGCGTTGGAAGAGACGAGAGAGAGACGAGATGAGGCTAAGAGATGACTAGGAGAGAAGCAGCGATGGATTCGAATCAACTCAGAGAAGGGAGACGGATTCGAGGTGTAGGTTGATTAGGCATCACCAAACCTGGTCACCTGCCCTGAATGCTTACACATCCAGGGCGGGACTGCCTCTCGAGAACCTCGTGACCTAGATTCACCCGGTTGGTAGGTCATCTCCATGAGCTATCTGCGACATGGACCAGCGTCGATCCTAGTGCCGGCGTCACAACGCATACATCCACTTTCTAGACATCTCGTCTAGGAGAAAAGTGATCACAGTCAGGAACTGTTAGTTCTTTACAATCCCTATCTTTAAGGGAAATACGCTAAGTATTTTAGATGAGGGATTGACCCTCTTGTGAGGGTCAACCCCCCTGAGGGAGTAAGAAAACGCCTAGCACTTTTCCTGTCCTGAGGCTTGAGATAAGGAGATCCAGCCTGAGGACGCAAAAACTCTTCTGAGAGTAAGTAGGGGAATCGGAGCCCTTTTGAACCCGCTTCAGGGAGCAAAGATTCAAAGAGCTGAGACCTGCTAAAGGGTCTCGAAACCCCATACTCACGGAAGTTTTGGTCCCAGAAGGACATTTTCTTACTTTCCACGCAAAATTGCTCATAGCGTGAATTACAAATCTAACGAACGCGACGGCAACGCAGCCGCCTCGCTAAAACCTCTGTCTCACGCGCCGTTACAACATCATATCGGCGCACATACAGTTTGAAACAAGACGAAGACCATCTTCCAGATTTCTTCAGGGACTTTTCTGACATCCCTAAATGTGATTTCAGGGAAGCGCCACCTATCCTCAAGCTATGGCCGGACCAGTTACCACCTGAACGACCAGGAAAACTCCGTAAAAAGGTGATCACCGTTTGACGTCAAATTGGACCGCTGTAACACGCTGATGGAAATAAAGGGTCTGTCGGTCCCCCCTTCACAAGGTCCAAGACGTCCAGAAGGGCTGATACAGGGTCGAGCATGTTAGGTTGACGTGATAGTCGCAGTAACTGGACCTCGCCTGGTGCAGCCGTTTTCGCCATTCTGGCTCGAATCACTGCGTGTGAGTTATCCGAATTGAAAGAAACGTCCTTTCTTCGGATATATACGTTGGGGTGGTCAGATGCCAGCACAAGTTCCCCCAAACGGGCTAGACCCCAAAATCCAGTTAGGAGTAGTGCTTTCATCACGAGACCGGAGGCCGTATCGTTGCTCAGCCGAGAAACAAGGAAATGAACATCCATTAACGTTAACCCGGTACGTATGCGTGGAGGTTTCTTTTCAGTGGCCAATGCCGCTTTGAGCAACAGTCGAACTTTGTCAGGGTTCACTTGCGGAAAGACGGCATCGTGAAGTGTATGCCACATCCGTAGACCTGTTAAGTAACGTTTGATGGTGTTGCTTAATACAACGTCGTCTAGCTGGTTTCCTCGACACCAGTAAATGAAACGATATATTGCTGTGCTCGTAGTTGGGAATGGGTATAATTTAGTAGCCTTCATGAATTTGAAGTACCTGTTCACTGCGGCGGCGTAGTGTCGCACCGTAGAAGGTGCCCAACCGTGTGTCAAGATAAACTCGTTGGCATCGTCCATCTTCATTACGGTATCTGGGGTGGAATGTCGTAAGACCTGAGATGCAGTTGCCTACAGGGGTGCAAAGACTATTAGCGACCGGTTCAAGAAGGAAAAAGGCTAAGAAAGGTCGAAGGCTCGCCATGATTCAATCGTGAGTAATATCTTAACAATCAAAGTCGTGTCTGTCGTAAGAGGGGAACTAAATCGTTTGGCAATGTCAAACGAACCATCTTATCTATGCTTCGCGAAATGTCTAACCGACGAGACAGCTTGTCAGCGTCGTTATCCTCAGAGACTACCCGGACTAGGTTGACATCGCAGTCGTTGTCGATCAAGATATCCTGGATTAGTTTCCATTCGTTGTTGACCCACGGGTCGCGTGACTTCTTGTTTCTTGCGGCTCCTTCCGTGGTTGTGTTGTCGGTTAAGCAGGAAAAACTGTTGCCTGCAGTTTGTCCGGTTTTGACCAGCATCAGTAGACCTAGCCTTACGGCTACCGTCTCAGCCCAGGCGATGGTACGCCTTGGCATCTTGTAAGGGCGGTCCCAGCCCTCTAGCCATTCGAATTGAGCCCACTGATCTTTAATTATAATACCTATTCCATAGCTGGACGAGGCATCGCCTACCCAACCAACGTCTTTGATGGCGTAGTCCGAAACAATTCGTGTTGGCTGTAAGTGGGCCAGGGTCTTCTTCCAATATTGTAAATCTTCTTTCACCGCAGGAGGCATCTTTCTCAGACCTGGTGAACGCCAGATTGCTACCCACTTGAAGTTTTCAGTAAGGTAGGCCTTTAGTTGTGGAAGAATAAGTGTTAAATGAGATAATTTCCCGTTAAATTTTTGTACCTCACTTTTCTTGAAGAGATTTTTCGCCAAAAAGTCGTCTACTTCCTTAATTCGTTTCTTCAACTTCTTTTCAGGTAGAGTAACTGTTTTACATTTTGCGTTCCACACGAACCCTATGAATTTTTGTTCGTAGGAAAACTCAGCGTATTTCGTCGCATTCGTCTTCACACCAAGTTCTTCACTGGCTTTAACTATATCTTCCATTGACAGGGGGTCTGATTCATCTTTTATCATAAGATTATCGTCAACCCACCTGAAAGCTTCTACTAACTTGAATCTCTTCTTCATAAGCGTTTTCCATCCATCTGCAGGACCACCAAAAGATCCGCATCCAGCTACTCCACCAAAAGCTATCCGTAAATCGATATAAATAAGACCTCTGAAATCTCTTACAGCTAAGAATGGCCATTGCGATGGATGAGTTGGAATTTGCCTATAGGCGCCTTCCCAATCGAATAAGCCTAACTTAACCTTTCTTGAAAGTGTCTTGAAAAATCTCGCTACGATTTTAAAATCGTCCCAAGTAGTCCTAAAGTCTTCTTTGTTTACGAAAGAGTTTACTGATCTTATTTCAGTATCCCATTTAGGGAATGACATGTCGTTTATTGGTCTAAAGGTACTGTCTCCATTTTCCACTGCCCCTAATGGGCTTGTTCGAAAGAACCCGATGTTCTTATAAACATCTTCAGGTGTAAATGGTCCAAACATACGACCAGCCAGAACCTCTTTTTCTATACTCTTTTCGATTTTATTTCGTGCGTCTAAAGCCGATTTGTGATTCGGTGGTGAAAACCACTTAACACCTTCTACCACATGTTTAGGAATTCCTTGATGGAAACCTTCGATGAATCCTTCTAAAACATACATGTAATCCGTTAACAATTCGAATTTATCCAGCTCTCTTTCCCATGCCGCCACGTTCATTTCGCACCGAACTTTGGAAGGCCACAACTTCGTTTTATCGTATACGAATTCAGGAGTCATATTTCCAGAACCGCATGAATCACTTAATACTCTTTTACAAGGTATACTTAGCGCATCAACATTCAACATAATTATATCATCAATCAACGACCAAAGCTTCTGACAACTCTACATACATAAAAATATATCAAACATAATCTAGCTTACATTTTATCTTTAGAAGATGATTGGACAGGTAAGTTTTTCTCTTTATTCGCCTGATAATTCTCATCATAATTCTTTCCCTTGTAATTTGAATTTGGATGTTGAAAACCTTTTCCTTTCTCTTCCTTTGAATAAGGTGAAGGAGATCTTCTAACGGGCTTATTATAACCTTGTCTTCTTCCTTTGTTCTTTAATTTATTATCTCGTTGAACATTTGGTACTTTCAAATACGCAACCTCTTCGACTTCTACTTCTAAGTCAGTCGAATTATGATTCTTCCCTTGAGGGTATCTATTACCTGTTATCGGACTAAACTTCTCCTTTTCGTGGCCTTTCGCATAGGCTACTCGTTCAACAATCAGTTTATTTAACAAATTCCTCATATGTTAATGAACTTACGATTATCATATTTCATGATTCTACCGTCTCTTAACAAATTCGTTCTTGCTAGAGCGTCTTCCAAGAACTCCACTCTTTTAACTGATGGGTCTCCTGGAGCACCATTCACATGGTTGCATAAAACATCCGTTCGTACTGCTATGTCGTATCTAAACGCAGTTACCCATCCATGTCTAACGCTAAGTTGTTGAACATACTCAAAGTGTTCTTCTAAGCTACAGACGACACGTTAAGGACGACACGTGAATCAGTTGTCATTATTTTCTTTTTGAATCATAAGTTTCAATTCTTACTCATTTCCAAAGTCTTCATGTTTATAATGGGATTTGATGTATTTCACCATCAATTGCCGTGCTCTTGTCCATTCCACAAACGATAACCACCATTCGCTCTTCGGTATTTGACCGGTGATTCGGTCTTTCTTTTTCGAAGTTGTATTACCGCCTGCTACCATCGTGTCAAGTTCAATCCATTCTTTGTTGAAGATAGTTAATGGTAAGTGATAGTCTAACTTCTTAAGGTGAGTATCCCAGAATTCCGTGAATCCTCTCAATCCTGAGCGAGATGTTTCTCCTTTCTTATAATTCTTTAATGGATTTATTTCATCGTTGGACGAATTCTTAGCTTTCTTGTTGTCTTTACCCATTGAATTAAGAATTATTTCCAACAGTTTATCGTCTTCATTAGCCAAAGCTTTCTTAGCTTGTTCTATCAAGAACGCTATATAAATTCAAAGCCAAAAGATTTCATATCAGCTAATCGTTTTATTTTTACAATCAGAACGAGAAGGATATTCTAATGACACAAATTCCTTCTAATTGGATTCTTAACCATGTCGTAATTAATTACTTGACAATATATATGTCGCAAACTTTCGTTTACTTGACAATAATTCATAATTTTGTTGCAAGGCCTCTTGCTTGACAAATGACTGATAACATTATCGTAAGATATTCTCACTTGACTATCGTTGATCGTCGTAAGAATATCTTACTTGATAATTTCCGAAATTAACTCACCATTCTTGTTCTCTCCTTTCTTTTCTACTAATGTAGATAAATTTGATGATCCTCTCGATGACTCATCTGAATCGTCCGATGATAAAACTACATCTTGATTCTTTTTCGTTTTGTTCTTGCTTTCTTTCAACATAGTAAGTTCTTCTTCATCTGAGCTGTTTACCATTTGTTGTCTTTCTTGTTCATCTTCTCTTTCAATTCTTTCATTTTCTTCTAAAGTTGTTTCAATTTGAAAATCTTGATGAAATTCTAATTCGTCTGAATTTGGAGGAGTCGGTTCCGGCTCAAATTCTGGTGTTAAACCCTTGTTTCTTCTACTCGTTCTCATGGTTCAAAAAGAGGGCATTGGAAGAGACGAGAGAGAGACGAGATGAGGCTAAGAGATGCACTGCCAACATATTTACCTCGGATTTTGTAATCCGAGGTATCCTCGGATGCAAAACCTCGGACAGAAGCTTCCCGAGGTTTTGATCCAAGGTTATTTCCAGGGCAAAAAAATACCTCGGGCGAAAACCTCGGACAAGGTCTGTCCGAGGATTTGCCTCCGATGATGCCTCGGGTTGAGAAATCCGAGGCATCTATGCTGGCAGTGATGACTAGGAGAGAAGCAGCGATGGATTCGAATCAACTCAGAGAAGGGAGATGGATTCGAGGTGTAGGTTGATTAGGCATCACCAAACCTGGTCACCTGCCCTGAATGCTTACACATCCAGGGCGGGACTGCCTCTCGAGAACCTCGTGACCTAGATTCACCCGGTTGGTAGGTCATCTCCATGAGCTATCTGCGACATGGACCAGCGTCGATCCTAGTGCCGGCGTCACAACGCATACAAAACTTTTTACATTCTTACTTACTTTTCCGAACTCGACTCTGTTCCATCTACCCTGTTGCTTTACGCACAGGTGTGTTTTATCTTTTTGATAGCTGTTCGAAGCTGTTTGTTTAGGCTTGTGCCGTACTCATCTTGCACCTGTTACCCCAGCTTTACGCACAGGTGTGTTTTATCTTTTTGATAGCTGTTCGAAGCTGTTTGTTTAGGCTTGTGCCGTACTCATCTTGCACCTGTTACCCCAGCTTTACGCACAGGTGTGTTTTATCTTTTTGATAGCTGTTCGAAGCTGTTTGTTTAGGCTTGTGCCGTACTCATCTTGCACCTGTTACCCCAGGTACCTTTTTCATACGGCAAAGCCAACGACCTTCGAGCGCTCTCTACTAAACCTTTGAGTTCCGAACTTCTCAATATGATTTTAAATCTCATCAGATTTTTAATCATCACATCAAGTTTATTTAATTTATTCATCATTTCTGAAGCTGCTTCGATCCCAGAAAATGAAGCTATTCCATCAACACAAAGAGTTTTACAAGATTTCTCTCTACCTTTATCAATCCAATTAAAATCATCCAAAATCCCTAGTGGAAAATTACGTTTTACTGCTTCAAATGGTGCTCCATACTTGACACAAAAGGGATCTGATAGTAAGTTTAAAGAATCCTTTTGTTTTCCCAGTATGACTAAAGTATTTAATCACTTTCATGAACCTTTTAATCTTACTTTCTTTTAAATTACTAGCTAGATTTTTATTTGAACAAGAACAAATGAATGATTTGCTAGCTCATTTTGTACGTGAACGTATACCTGATAGAATAGTACATGCAAAAGGAAGTAAGTCAATGGCTTTTCCATAATATGGTTTAATTTTTAGAATGTTTGATATGTTTGATTTGGATTTGACTTCTTTGTCTTGATTTGGTTTATTCCAAAACTCGTAGGTGGTGCACATGGTACATTTACCTGTACAACAGATTATGCAAAACAATTTACAACTATGGATGTGTTTTCTCAAAGTGAGCCATTTGTTTCGGTTCTGATAAAGTTATCAATTTATTGATTTCGAATTCTTTTTTTGTTTTTAGTCGGTAAAAAGACTCCAATTAGTGCTAGATTTAGTACTGTAGGTGGTGAGAGTGGTTCTTCTGATCAAGCAAGAGATCCAAGGTTTGTTAATATTGTTCGACCTAAGTTTCTTGAGAAATACTTTATGAACTGATTTGTCTTTTTTTGCGATTCCTTTGAATGTTAGGGGTTTTTCTTTGAAGTAAACACTTTTTATTTTGTTCTTTCCTCGTCTACGTTTAAGCTGATTCTTTTATCCTTAGATTTCGTACTGCGAGCGGAATTTGGGATTTAGTTACACTACACAAAATATAATATTTTCTGGGCAGAAAATTAAATTATTGATACACAAAAATATTGAGAGGCCAGGAGAAGGGCAAAAAATAAATAAAAATATGCATCTTGTTTCCTGCGGTGAGAGCTTCACTCTCCATATTTTTCCATATTTTTACAGTCCGTATTGATAAGTGTACTAACAATATACCTTCATAATCATCCAATTACAACCTGTAACAAGCAGTGAAATTTGGCTCATTAGTGTTTAGAGAAACTTTTGATTTCTGAAAACACCTATAACTTTGTCAAATCTGCATCAAAACACTCGATTTTAAGTGCATTAGAAAGCTGAACTCTTCCTCTCAAACTTTCATAAGATCAAGAACTATGTAGCTAGTATGCCAATCATTCTATGGATCTGTATGTACAAATGTATAAAAATGATGATATCTTTTTTAGCAGACCAGCATGCTGTGTGGTCCTATTACGAGCTATTTGGAGGACAATTCCAGCTTACCAATGCACCCAAAATCGAGCGTTTTGGACAGGAATTGAAAAAGTTATGAGTATTTTCAGAAATCAAAAGTTTCTCTAAACACTAATGACCCAAATTTCAGTGCTTGTTACAGGTTGTAATTGGATGATTGTGAAGGTTTATTGTTAGTACACTTATCAATATGGACTGTAAAAATTTGGAAAAATATGCAGAGTGAAGTTCTCAACGCAGGGAACAAGATGCATATTTTCATTCATTTTTTGCTCTCCTCCTGGCCTCTCAATATTTTTGTGTATCAATAATTTAATTTTCTGCCCAGAAAATATTATCTTTCTTGTAGTGTTAGTAAGTGAAATCGATTGATAAACTTCGTGAAAAAGTCGAATCGGAATCCCAATCCTTTCTTGTGATTTCCATCATCAAAGTGAATAATACACCTATCTTCTTCAGTGAGTTTTTTTTGACAAAATTACTCCCTTGTAAAAATGAATTTCCTAAGAAATCGTTTTTTTTCAGTAAGAGATCCAGTAAAGTTTCCAATTTTTTTACATACTCAAAAACGGAACCCACAAACCAATTTAAAAGATCCAAATCTGTTTTGGTAATTATTTGATTTTACGTGACTCTATGAACTTGTAAAAAAGAAAAATCGAGTGCTGAAGTCTGTTTTGCTTTGGTGTTGGGGAAAATTGGAAATAGGGATTATCTAGGAGCTAATCATGAAGCTGTGGGTCAATTCTTGAGACTTTTTTCCGATCTTGGGACTCCAAAAGGTATTTCAGTTTTTTTCATCTAGATCTTCTTCTGTTTGAAGATCAAAGAAATCTGTTTCTCAAGAATTAATGGTGATCATACCTATGGATTTCTTATCAATCAGGGTTTACACAAATGGATGCTTGGTCTGGACATTCATATAGATGGATTAACCAAGATGGTAAATCAAATTCAAATAATTGATTTTGGTTTTGAAAAAAGATTCTAGAACTTATGATTTGAAACTGATTGATAAAATAGGTTCATTTGTTTATGTTAAGATTTATGCTAAATCAAATCAAGGAATTCATAACTTTACTTCTGCTGAAGCAGAAAATCTTACAACTCAAAACCCAGATTGGGCTACTGAAGTAATTAGGATCCTTCTTTCAATGATTTTTTGTTTCTTTTTTTTACAATGTTCAGATTTAAATTGACGTTTGGATATTTATTTACAGGATTTGTTCAAAAGAATTGAAACTGGGAATTTTCCTAGTTGGACGATGTATGCTCAAGTTTTAACACCTGAAGAAGCAGAGAGTTTTAAATACAACGTTTTAGATTTAACAAGTTAGCTTGTATTTCCCTGTTTCTCTTGCTCGATGATTTGCATTTTCCTTCATAATTTTTTGACCAATGTTTTTTCGATTTCATATAGAGGATTGGCCGTTTGATCTGGTGGAACCTAAAGAAATTGGGAAATTCGAATTGAATCAAGTATGTTAAATTCTGCTTTTTCATGCGGGAATGTTCGTATGTGCAAAATTCATTCAGATGTTGTATTGACATCTTCTATTGGATTGAAAGAATCCATTGAATTACTTTGCAGAAGTGAGCTTTCAACCATATGTTCTTTTGACCTCTTCAACTATCCAACGTAATACAAGGATTAACGGAATCAAACTAATCTCTCATGGATTAGGTTGAACAAGCTGCTTATTCTCCTTCAAATACTGTGGAAGGTTGGAGAGCAAGTGCAGATCCAGTTTTACAACAAAGATTAATAAGTTATCCAGATGCATCTGTAAGTTATTGTTTCAAAGATTCAACTTCCTTGGAGACATAATTGATTGACGTTGTCCTAAATAACTGTGAATAAAGAGGTACCGTTTGGGACCCAATTTCGAACAAATCCCAGTAAATTGCCCTATGAATCCGATTTGTAAGTTGATTTCTGAGTAAATTTCAATTCAGGAAGTCATGAAATCTAATGGTTTCTTTATTCAGCTAATTTTGATAGGAGTGGACCCATGAGCGTTTTAGGAAACCAAGGGAATCGTGTGAACTATTATCCACATCTTCGAAGTTTAGGAGTAAGTGATTTGGGGTATGATCAAACACATCTAGATTTCATCAAGAAATCCATCTTATCAATGAATGATGTAAGTTTATGTTTAAATAAGGATTCCATTATAAATGTTTTCAAATTAATTTCACTGATTTATATCTCTCACAGATTAGTGATCTTGATTTTGATCAACCTAGGATATTCTATAATGGACTATCCACGCAAGACAAAGCTAACTTAATCAAGTAAGATTTGAACCTCTTCGTAAACAAGACTTGATAACTTGAGCTCATCCAGTTTCTTTTGTTGATTTTGTTTTAATGAAAAAAGTAATATAATCTCGAGTCTTTCTAAAGTGACCGAAGAATTAGTGATTAAAAACGTTTTGAATGTATTTTCAAAAGTCTCATTTAACCTTTCAAGTTCAATCAATTCAGGTCTCAAAAAATAAACTCTTATTGTTGATCCTTACTGTTTCTTTCATTCTCTTATCTTGAAAACTTCAATTTTCTTTTCTTTCTTTTCTTTCTTTTCTTTCTTTCTCTTTGTTTTGGATTTTATGCTATCTTTATTCATCTTCTTATCGATAACTTTGTATTTCGTATATGAAAGGTTGGCCTGTATGAATGTAATCTCAAACATCTCAAAGGGAGGTTTTGGAATCAAAATTGGAACACCGGACTCAAAAACCCCGACTTTGGATAAGGTGCGAGCCCCTTGTATCACATTTACACCATTGGCGGGTGAAGGTTTATGGAGGGATGGAACAGGATATGAGGCAAAAGAGAGTGGTTTTGACCTCCTCAGATTTCTTTGTCAGCCTTAACAAAGGAACGACTTAATGGCATAGTTCCATGATACAGTTTTGGGATGAGAGTAAAACCCATAAAACAATAAACAAAAAATTTTACAGAGATTTGGAGTGGTAATACACACTCCAAATACTCCGCTTTTACTCTCCTCTCGATAGAAACTTAATCACAAATCCATTCTCAGAGGTGTAAAGAGTAGTCTTTCAATTTAAAAATTTATTCTCTCATCTTAGAAGTTTAAAGTAAACAAATGACAACTTTCGACAGCGACCTGAAAGAAACGCAAGAGAAGATAAAGCAAGCAGGTCTTAAGATGAAGAAAGGAAAAGACAATGCCAACACGACACAAGGTACAAGTACAACCACGAGGAGCCAGTCAAAGAACAGAGAAGCAGCCGGACAAGCGGCAGGAAACGAACAGAATGGTGGAAGCGGACAACCTAGTGGTAGCGGAGAAAGACAGGGAGCGGAACATGAACCTCGAGAACAAGACGAAGTGGTAGGAGTAGAAAGAGAAGGCGGTGAAGAAAGTGGAAACGAAGAACAAGAAGGAGGCAGGCGAGGAGAGATCGAAGAGAACGGAGAAAGAGGAGGTAAGTAGAAAGACGAACCCCACACACCACCTAGAAATTTCAACATCCCCATCCCATATCCATCTCTTCCTATACACCAGCCACCAGTAGACCTTCCTTGGGAGTAGGCCATGAGGAGTAAGGGCCAGGAAGCAGGTCACATGAGGAGTGATGGAAAACACAGAGGTGTAGAGGGGGGCACAGAGAGGTGCAAGGAATTGATGGCATAGAGAGGAAGCCTAGTGAGAGGAGAGAGGCCAGACGGGGCTAGAGACAGAACAAAGAACTAATGTTGGGAAAAATTATGTTTGAAACACTTGCAGGAGTAGATGAGCAGTCGAGTAAAGCGAAGTGGTGGTCAGCAATAGAGTTCGTGTTCGACACGGAGCAATTAGACTTGGGAATGACGATGCTACAAGGTTTCAACTTGATGTACGGCAAGTCAGATCGAGGCGAAGAGATCATGAGAGGTCGCGATAAACGAGCCAGATCACCGCTCCAATATCGTGACGAAAGACCGAGGACAGAATCGCTAATAGTAGGAGGAGATGACGAAGAGGAGGAGATAGAGGTTGTAGAGAGAGGAGCTGAAATAGATGAAGAACGAGGAAGGAGTAAGACAAGAGACAGAGCAACGAAGAGAAGAAGAGAGGAACCTGCAGAGAAAGGGGAGGAGGACATCGAGGAAGCGGAAACAGGAGAGGAGAGCGAAGGTGAAAACGCAGATCGTAAGTGAGGTTGATGCAGAGAAGAGAGACAGTGGACCTGAAAAACCTGAAATGTGTTGGTAGAAACCGAAGGGGGCATAACCTACAGAATAGGCAAACCACTAGGTAGCTCTTCGATGCTGGTACCTCTAACGCCGTACTGGGAAAATCGGATGAAGACGTTGAAGGCGTACGTGCCACTAACAATTTTTGATGTGAACTGGATAGAGAAGGATCAAAGAGCAGCAGGCAAGAAGAAAGTGAAAACACTAAAAGAATTACAAGAGGACGACTCGTCAGCGACCTACTCAGGGCTAGCACCAAACGAAGAGTTGATGATGATGTACGGATTTTGGATAGACGCGTTTGACCTGTTCATAAGGTACCTGAAGGAGGAGTACGAGAGGCCGATGGCGGCAAAGATGTTCGAACGACACAGGCTGAACGTAGTGAAGGTAAAGCGTATGACGAAGTGTTGGATGGTGGCACTGAGGTATGATATGAAGGTCAGACTAGTAACGATGAAGATAAAGAAAGCGTCAGGAGGAGGAAGAGTAATGGAGGATGCGGGTTACTTACATGAAGACCTCTTGAGGGAGGCGAAAGAAGACTCGGAAGCAATGGGGGAAAGGAAGTTCCCAGACAACCCGTATGTGACAGGAGGAGGATTGGAAAACGTAGACCCGTCGACTGGAGTGTCGAAAGCGGCGAACACGTGGGGAGGATACGCAGAAGCCAGTAGCAGCAGAGGTAAGAGACCCGAGAAGTTGAGATATAAGTAGAAAATAGAACTGATGAAGTTGAAACGGACACCACAGGTAGCGGAAGAAGCAGAGGGAGAGGTTGGCCAAGTAGCGGCAGAGGAAGCACCCAAAGCACGAGAGGAGTGAGCAACGGTAGTAGGGGAGCAAGAGGGAACGGCTGGTTCCAAGGAAGAGGAGCAGGCTGGTGGGCGAAAGCGAGAGGAGGATCAGGAGGAGGCAGTGCGAACAAAGAGTAAGTTTCCACTAGAGATAGAAGAACTCCTGTTTCTACAATTTAGTAGCACAAGAGCGTAACAATGAGATGAAATGAAATAACATGAGACTGTTCCAAAACTAGCCCCGTACAAGTAGCGTCCAACCCGTTGGCGAGAACCACTGCGAGAATGAGAGAGAAGAACGCGGGAGTTGAAGCAAGAGATGAACCAGGAAATCCAAGAGCGGGAGAGAACCAAGAGAGAGACACAAGAGACGCGCAAGAAGAAACAGAGACAGAAGAGGCGGAGTCGACAGAACCAGTGGTGGAAGGCGCAAACGAAGAGGGAGACGAATCGGAGGACGAGCAGGTGAAAGAAGTATTTATCCTAGATTACGAAGAACAAGAGACAAACAAAGATGGTCAGGAGGAGTTGACAGTGAGAGACAAGACAGCACCGACTCACGATTACCCGGTGAGAAGAGAATGGCCAACAGAAGTTAAGTGTGAGATGGAAATAGACGAATGGGAGAAGGAGTTAAAGGTGCTAGGACTGTGGGAGGAGCACAGCTACGTAGTGGTAGGATTTAGAGAGGGTTTCACGCAAGGGGTACCGGAACACGAACTACAAGGAATGCGGTTTTACTCACCTGATAACCACAAGGTATCGGAAAAAGATAAAGAAGAAATCCGAGAAAAACTCAAGAAAGAGCTAAGAGCAGGGAGGATGCTAGGCCCGTTCACGGAAGAAGAGGTATTCTCAAAGGTTGACTTCTTTCGAACGAGTCCGATGGGAATGGTGGTGAATGGTGATGGTACGACGAGGATAATAAACGACCTGTCATACCCGAAACGAGATGAAAAGATCATGTCAGTAAATTCCCTGGTAGACAAAACAGAGTTCGAAACGAGCTGGGATGACTTCAAGAAGGTAGCAAAGTTTTTCAGCGAACTTACAGAGGAGGTCGAAGTAGGTATTTTTGACTGGGAGAAGGCCTACAGGCAGATCCCAACAAAACCGAGTCAGTGGCGGTTCTTGATGATAAGGACACCTGAAGGATGGATTTTGGTAGACTTACGTGTGACCTTTGGAGGGGTAGCGGGCTGTGGAAGTTTCGGAGGACCGGCAGATGCCTGGAGGGCGATAATGAAACTGAAGTTCGATTTCCTGGAAGTTTTTTGCTGGGTAGACGATAACTTGTTCGTACGAAAGAAAGAACAGGAGAACAAGGTATCGATGGTGGAGGTAGTAGAGGCAAGCGCGAAACTAGGCGTTAGGACGAATGAAGGAAAGTATTCGGAGTTTGGCGAAGAGCAGAAGTACATAGGTTTTATCTGGAATGGGAAAGACAGGTCAGTAAGATTGCCGGAAGCAAAAAGGCAAGAGAGACTAAGCCAGGTAATCGAAACGTTAGAGAAGAAAGAAGCGCCGTGATAACAGGCCAAGGTCGAATAAACAAATACAAACTTGTAGAAAACAAGTTATAAAGATAGAATAAGCGAGGTTAAGCAACTTATCACAAAGAAGATAAGATATTAAACTTAACCTCCTTTATAAGGTTCTTACCTAGAATGTAAGAAACTGAGAGAATGGAATCGTGAGAAGGCTTTGAAGAAAAACTATCACTAAGTATTTGAATTCAGTAATCTGATGAGGGGCAATCTGGCTAAATGGAATCTCTTGCTGCTCAAAAGTGACTCCTTCTCTTGGCCCTGTCATATCAAGAACCAGCCAAGTCAGCTTGTAGGCCAATTGATCTGATATCAAAAGCAGTCGTCTTCCGCTTTGAACATTGAGATACTTCACCAACACCCCTCCGGGACCGAGAGACAACCAATAAAAAATGAAAATTCAAATGAGAACCACAATTCAAGTAATAGGAGACATAGGTGTGCATAAACACAAGGACAATGTAGGCAAATGAAACAAAGACACAACAGCCAAAAGATGGAAAATGGATATGGCAAATTTCTTCGGATTGTAGACTGTGCATGGGCGTGGAGAGTTATGTAGCATGTTGCTTTCTCGGGTTTGTATAGGATTGAATGCAGTTTCTATGTGTTGCTATGCAAACGTCATTTAGAGTCTGATAGGTGCTCTAACAAAGGACTCTCAAAGAGTTTCCTCATTGAAGATGTGATGGATTTCTCAGAAAGGTTGACATTGGTAAGGAATGAGGTGGGTAAAGCTGGGTAAAGCACTGCCACTGCGTGTCAGGTGTTTTAGAAACAACTTATGGTGGTCGGATTCTACACTTTGCATTATCCAACAGTGGACTTCATGCGTGTTCATGCACTGAATAGATTCGCAAATTGGCTACCACACGACGCAAGATCAGATTTAGCGCTCGGGACCGCATGAATTCCGATGAAACCTGATGAAATACACTCAACATAGTGGATGCTCCTATGTAAGTATGTGGGAATCAGTTCCCGAAAAGGATGATAGCAAGATTGAGAAGAATGATTGCGAGACAATGGCATAGTGATAGTCACCAGTTATGTCGGAAAAGCACCGCTCACGAGATCCCGCAAGGGGCGACGAGATTCGGTGTGTTTCAGGCTGGGATTCGGCATCTTTCTTGAGGATTTTGTGAGATTTCTCTGCGGCATGCTAGAGGCTAACAGCTCATGCGATGGTCAAGATTACTCATATGAACATACAGAGTCGATTGGATCTTGAAAGCTACGTGTTTTGAAAGTATACGACTTTACCCAGACTGGTAAGCAGTGCTCAGAGGTCGAATTGCGTTGATGAAGGATCCATTTCTTAGTTTTATGCTTCTTCCACCTTGCATTTGACAGATTCCCGTTTTCCATGTACAAAGCGAACTAACCAACTGACCACTATCAAAGATCCCTTCATTTTCATCATATTCCTGTACCATACGTATTTCTTTTCACATTACCTTTTTCTTCATCCTCGATTTCAAGTAAAGCAGAACGTCCCGAGAACATTTAACATTAGAAAGTACACATTTTTCAATCTTCTTGTCTACTTGAGGTGGCCTGTCAAGATTGGCGGTTATTCGAAATGCTTCAAAGAACAATATACAACATATCACTCATCGCCATCGCACTCAGCTTATCATCGACCACTTTTGCAATAAGCTTTAAAAAAGACATAGTGGTTCAACCTGACAAGATCAACACGAAATGGAGAGCAGATAGCTCTGTATCATCAGATGTCAATAGCTGGCAGATCTTCAAGTTATCTTCATTTTCTAATGATCAGGTAAGGCTTAAGAAAATGATCAAGGAGGGCATATTACTAATGTTTTTTGCTTATAGGTTTCCAATTCGAAACATCGAATTTCATCTTCAGAAATCGAATCTCATTTCACTTATCAAGATGAACGCATATTGAACGCCCATCTTTTCGAGCAAGGTACATTTCAATTACCATCTGATTCTATAGATTTTCAGAATCACAACATTTGAACTTATGTTTTCTTTTTTCCTCACCATATCATTTCTGATAAATCTGAAGAAGAACCGTATCAGTCTCGACGAATGAGAAAAAAATTAATCAAAAGATCACCTGCACTTGAGGGTCTTTTGAATGGAGGAAGAGAAATTGGAGAAGCAGCAGAGGGGTCAAAAGCAGCAGAAACTATAGCTGATATTAACAAAGGTTCGAAACCATTCATCATCAGTGTTTGTGTATATAGGATACCGATTATTAATCTTTGTGATGATGAACGCGTTTAGCTAGGGAACTTTCGACTCCTCCGAGTGACCGATTGATTAACACGGATTTTGCAAAGTATGGAAAAGGTAAGAAAGACTGATCGTTTATCAAGGGGAAATCAATCTTTCTATACCACAGTTTAAATTTCTGATATCATTACTGTTTACTTTTTGATGTGTCTTCAAGCCGATTCTTTTCGAGGCCCAACATCCAAATTAAACACGATTCCAGCTGGTAAGTAAAGTTCTCATTAATATCGTAGCATCAAAACGCAAAAAAAAGTCTTTCCCGATCATGTGATCGCTAACAGAAACCGTGATGATTCTTTCTTTGAACTTAAAGTCACCAGATCAAAATCACTCCCTAGCACCTTATCAGGAGTAAATGACCAAAAAGCAGCTCTGAAAGCCATGGACGCTCGTTTCGACACATCCTTATATCAAATCACAGATGATATCTTTAAGACTGAGCCAAAGCCAGTAGAAGCAGAAGATTTTGAATATGATGAATTTGAGGAAAAATATCAGCAAAACCAAAAACGTCCGGTCGCTTTTGAAGCCTTCCTTTCACTTTATGCAGAAAAAGAATTATTTCAAACTATCATTGATGGTAAGGAAGATATTCAAACCGTTAATGCTTTAGCCAACTTAGTAGAGATCAGAAGAGAAGCATTTGCCGATGCACTCAAAACGGCCATCAAAGCGGGTGTGGAAGACAAAGGGTTTTTGAATTATAGAACTACTGAAAAAACTCATGCTCAAGTGGTTGCTTTGAGGAAATTAATCTCGACACCTGAGATAGATCTAAGCCAGCTTAAGAATGCCAATGATCTAGGTGAGTCAACTCAAATCACATTGATCTGTCTCTGATTCTGATGGTGAAACTGAAACTGATGGTGAAAAATGAAATTTATAAACCTGCTTTAGGAAAAGGCACACGCATTTCATTTCCAGAAACCTTGACGGAAGATGAGTTAAGAGGAAAGAACTCTGACCTCCTTTTCCAAAAACCACTAATGGACATCACAGCAGATGAATACTTTGATGCACTCTACAGACCAAAATCAAGTATTGATATCCCACCCGCAGAAGAAGTAAACGTAGAGAAAGTCAAAAGTTTAGCAAACGAAGCCATGGAAGCGGATTATCTTTATGATAAAGAGCATACAGAAGCTACTTATTTAGCATCAAGAGAAGCACGAAAACATTATCAGTATTACCTTTATTCATATATTGCGAAAAATTCAAAGATTAATTATAGTCTATTCACTGATTTACAAGAAATCATTAATGCAAAAGGTATTCCACTTGGACTTCAAACTCCATCAAAAAGTAAGGTCTTAGTTTGGTATAATCAATTTAAATCTCAGTATCAAGCAGTCATAGCTAGACTTTCATCAATATTCAAAGGAGGTCCAAACAGTAGGATAGTACCAATCTTCCCTGCTGAGGAGATTGATGCATTATCAGTCGTCTGAATGTACCTATCTTTGTTTTCATTTGAATAAGTCTTCCAAATGTATCGTAAAGAAAAAACGCAGTGCGTTGTCCATCAATTCTACAAACATTAAAGTTGTATATATCACCCATCAGTTTGAGTGTAGATCTTCCAAATTCATCTCCAGTCTTCTTTTCATCATGTACCTATCATGAATGATGATCTTAACTACATTCAATCTTTCAGAATCATTACAATCCCAATCTAATTCTTGATGATGAGGAACAATAAAAAATATAGTACGTCCATTTCTACGGAGTTGATTTGGATCACATTATGCAAATCCTCAATCATTTTGAAAAAAGAAACCGCGAGTCTGAGATGATTGAAAGAAATTCACCTTTTCTTCTTTCTTTGTTTACCTTGGAGACTTGAAGACTTCTTTCTTTCAATATTCTTTTTCTGCAAAAAAAATAATCGATTTCTAATAATTTCATCAAATCTTTATTATTTACACACCTAAAATTTGAAAAAAACAATAAAATAGATCCAGAACGATTAAAATGCAAGTTGATACACTGGAAAGAGAAAATGATGCGTAATAAATAAACTATAACTTTAAGAACCCAATCCCAAAAGAAAAAAACCTTCATGATGTTTACCCAACCACACGTCATTAATTTTGTTCAATTCAATCAATCTACTTCTTTCTATTCTACTCTGTAACTTTCAAACTGATTAATGCAAAAAAAGCCGTTTTCTCTTCAAAAAAAACTCATTATATGACTCAAAGTTGACCCTACAAATTTCACAAATTAGTTCAGTTCTATTAATTATTTTCTGTTTTTTTTTTAAAAAAAAATATCGAGTGGATCTTTTAATTATTATAATTCATTTCTAATCTATCATCAGAAGAAACCCTAGCATACTCCAAATAAGTTCTCCACATATCTAAAGAAAAGAAAACCATCATCATCATCATCGTGAAAAAAAATCTTTTCCAAAAACCTCTCATGAACCCCCAGAAAAAGACTCACAAGCCTGAACATCTTCAAACCTAAAATGATCATCCACCCAAGCTTTACCATTCCCAGCAATCTGTTCAGCCAAGCCATCAAACCCACCTTTCCCATCCAAATCACCAGTAAAGAAACTCATCAAATCTAACAAATCTGAATAATCAATCTTAATGGGAACATAATGAAACCAAGCTTGAATTCGATCTTGATACCATTCTGGCCAAATTGTGGATTTGAAAACTAATGAGTTTGATCCTAATAATCTTCTAAACCTACCTGACCATGCGTTTCCGTCTATATCTAAGACGTACTATAAAAATATGATCAAGAAAATCAGATTGGATCAAAGATGTTATTATTAAAGACCGATTTTAAAAAAATTTATAGACTGATTGTAAGATAATGATGGCTGATCTAAAACTTACTTTATGATTATTTTGATATTCCCAATCAACATAATCTCCAAACTCAATCTCTTGCCCCACTTTTTCACAACTCCCATCTTCGACTGAACACTGACCCAATTTTCCCACAAACCCAACATTCAAATACCTTTTGACCAATTCATTAAACCTAACTTTCCGATTCACTACTCTAATAACCTCTTCTTTTCCAGTATCTGAAGCTCGACTAACATTCAAAACCTTAATCGAACCCATCAAATCAGTTTGATTAAACTGGCCAAGCGAATGTAATCTAAACCGATGTGAATTTCTCCATTGACTAAGTCGATCAAACCAAACGCCTGTGGCCGTTCCTTTCCACATCAATCTTTTCGATTCGGTTTTCTTCGCCCATGGTTTGAAATCTTTCGAATTGATTAAAACGTCTTCAAATTGTTCTAATGGACTGATCAATAGATCAGATGTGAAACTAGGTTGTTGTGCAAAACTAAAGATCGGTCTTAACACTCCTGGTCTAGGTCCTGACCATGATGTGAAACCTAAAGAAATGAAATCATCATCATCAAAACAATCATTTAGAAAGAAGAGATGATTTTTGGTTGATCTGTACCATGTAAACTTTGCCATTCTGGATGTAAACACATATTCATCGTTGCAGAATGGTTTAATCCGATATAACCTTTAGACCCAAACTCGGGTGAAAAACTTTTTAAGATTCCATTGGAATACATTCTCATTGGTGAATCAGGTGAACAAGCTCCAAGAAATCCAGTTAAACTGATCATTGAAAAACGAAAAAAAAGCCCCCGGTTGTAGGATTCTTGAGTGGTTTGATTTGACTTGGTCAGGATTGTGAAGATGAGAAAAGACTTACGCTGCATTATCTTCAACTAAATCGACTTCTTCTTCAGGAATCACTTTATTCATTCGAAAGATTTCAAAACAAAACGAAAAATCAAAATTAATTCAAGTTCCAATTTCTGAGGACTTTTTTTTTGTTTTGGATGGAAACCTTTACCTTTTCCTTCTCTAGCATAATTTATATGTTTTTGTTTAGTTTGATAATCCATAAAGACTGAAGGACCATCATGATGACTCATAGTGATATTCACATCAGGTAAGAATTGAATAAATTTCTTTAACCTTGAAGTTTTCAATGAAAATTAAAAATTAAAAATTTCAAGTTTAAATTCCAAGAAGGATTCGAAAACCGATCCGAAGCAAAAAAACACATACACATATATATACTTGAACTTACAAATTTAATTGATCTTTTGTTCTTCCTGCGTCTTTCTTTTTTCCTGTGACGGTGACTTTTCCATCTTTGACTCTCATGATGGTAAATGCATCATCCAAACCGACGATTTCACTTCGATTCCTTATAACTAAAAAAACCAAAAAACCGGGCAAAAGAAACATCCCAAGCTTCAATATAAAGTTCTCAGAACCAAGGCTCTGATCAAATAAGAAATTCAAAACTAAACCATGAGGAGGTAAAGCCCAAAAAGGTTCGATAACTTGATGAATCCGATCAAATTCATCAATCAAAACCACCTTGTTCTTTAAACACCATTCAAACCAGTCCTTAAACCCTTTCGGAGGTAAACGTTTATACCTCTTCGCGTATTCTGTAACAGCTTGCTGGAACGTTTTGGATTGAGAATCGAGTTTAGATTGCCATGCTTCTTGTGCTAATTTGATTAAGTTTAGGATCGGATAGTTGGAGGTGTTGTAGTTGATGGATTCGTAGTTGTTCGGTAAGTAAACATAATCTTGGTCTAGAATTGAATAAGTTTGGTTTGTTGAATTTGGAGTTGGAGTGGATGAAACAGTTTGGATGTATTCATGGTTTGATGGTTTGATCCAGTTTGGTAATAAGGCAGAAGGACTTGAAAGACTCGAAATTGATGAATTTATAAATGGATTCAAGCTATAGGTGAGCAAGATTCCTAATCCAAAACTAAGTAACAAGCTCATCAAATACACATTACAATTCCTAATAGTTGGTTTGGATGGAGAAGGTGTATCAAAGGCGGTAGATTGGATGAACGAGTGGGTTGGGATGCTGATTTGCATTCGATGGTGATGGTCTGGACTGTTTCCGCATCCGCCTCCTGTGGTGGGTGGTGATGGATAAAGTGTTTGGAGTTCTAGGTTTGGGGTGCTGGGTTGATCGACGTATGGTAGTCTTCGGTTTAAGATTGTGGGTTGACTGATTTCGATGGATGGTAATAAGTTAGATTCGTTCAAAAAGTAATCTTCTTCTTGTTGTTTTAAAGAATTCATCTTGACTTTGAAGTACAATATCTTTTGGTCGTCTATTCTTCTGAAGGATGTGTTTGGTTTGGTGGATGATGATGTTTGGTTTTTGATTATCATGCATGGTTGGTTTTGAATTGGATTTGCTCATGGTTTTTTGTAATTTGTAGTTCGATTAGTATGATTAAGATTTTTAATAAGCTGAACTTCATTTTGATTAATTTGATTTTATAAATTAATTTGAAGTTGATTGGATATCTTTCTTGATATATTCCTGATTTCCCTGGAATCTGTTGGCTTGTGGTGTGACAAATGCTTCGATTCAAGTTGGGTAGCTCGAGCCTCATTATAAGTGTCAAGTGTCACCATCACACTTGTAAATCAGATTCACTGAGCCCTAAGCTTAAACTTGCCAATACTTTTTCTTTTCATTTTCATTCCAATAAGATTCATCACTTTTTTGAAAACAAGGGGAAAACATTTTTATCTCTAGAATTATACTGATCTCGAAAGGCATTTGATTAGTTTGAGGTCTTTGTGTTGCACAAAGAGCAGTCAAATCTGGGTGGCTCAAAAGTCCCAAGGGCTGCAAGCGCTTTATGGTGTCAATGGGCACAAGCTTTTCACACGACAGCCATGTATGAAGCTTGACCTGATTTGAAATCTCATGAATAATCTACATAGAATAATCTGTGCACTTCTTCACTTCTGAATTTTGGCCACAACCACCTACCTAGCGCCATGAGTGTTGATAGGACCCTGGAGAGCCCCTATATACCCGGCTTATTGGGTATGTAGGAATTGGCCTTTTTGGGCAAAAAGCGTCCTAATCTTCTGGGTAGGAATTTGAGAAAATTTCAAAAAAATCTAGTAAATGTGCCTTATTGAAGAGGTAGGAATATGTCAAAAAGTCAAGGGAAAAAAATTATGTTGCTTACACCTGAGGTAGGAATCCAGCCTCTGCAGGCCATAACCACCATCAGCATCCAACTGCACATTAGGGGGGTTCAGGTCAAAAAATTTTACTACTTTTATCGCAAAAAACTTTTCCCAATTGCATAAAATTTACACAAAATTTTATGCAATTGGGAAAAGTTATACGACATCCCAATTTTGTTTTACACAAATTTGTGTAAATTTATTGCTGAGAAGGAGATCCAAAACAAAAATTTTACCGTCCTTTTTTACAAATTGGGAAACGTTTTTACAGCACGGTACCATAAGAAACTTTCCCCAATTTTTTAAGAAAAGGTCGCAAATATTTTGACTTGAGCCCCCTTATTACTAAGGGCCCAAGCAGTGATATGGTGGCACCCAGGTCCATTGTTGCTTATGAATACCAAGCCTGGTGATATCAAGTTCAAAGCTGAGATAGGACACCTTTTTCTACAGTACAACAAAGCCTCCATTGATAGATGTGATCAAAAAAGGCCCTTTAGATGACTCAAAACAGATTGAGATCAACTTGACCAACGATCTAGCAAATCATCCAAATGCAATTGTACCAACATATTGTGGTTTTGAAGAAAACTGTCCAAATTGCCTCATATTTTCTCATCTTGATATAGCACTGCAGAAATTCACTATGTGTTTCCCCCTACCACATCAATGGATAGTAGTGAACCCAAGGCTAACACCATATGGATTCCTCAAGCTTGTTGTGCTATGGTGAAAGCTATGAGCCAAGAACAGTAAATTCAGGCAGTTCTTGATCAACTTGCTGTTGAACATGCTCAAGCTCAAAAAAAATAAGCTACCCTCCAATTTTATTCTGTAAATTTTTTGTACTGTTTGTGATCAAATCCTCTCCACCTTGTCTAGAGATTCAATTGGATGTTCTTGCTTCAACTTTTTCATCTTCATCTCTACCAAATTCAAGAAAGAAAAATATTTTTTTCCTACTTGTGATCAAATTCTCTGATATCCACTATGTGTAGAGTTTTGATTTGATGTTCCCACTTTAGCTCTTCCAATTTTTTTCCACCAAATTCTAGAAAAAGTTACAAGTTTTTCAACAAAAATTGTGATGTTTAATTCCTCTGAAACAGCCAAAAACACAATTTTGAGGGTCCTTATTCAAATGGAAGGAATTTTGATTTTTTTTCCCAAAAAACAATGGTCCTTTTTCTGCTGGTAGGAATCCCAGATTTTTTTTGAAAACCGGCGAAAATCATGTAGGTAGGAGGGCAAAATTTGGGGATTTTTGTCACTAGGGTATATTGGGGCTCTCCAGGGTCCTGTGTTGATACAAGAATAAAAGGTTAGATAACATATTCCCATGAAGTTGATCAAGTTGATAATCTGAAAAGATTAATGTAAGTTTGGTAGTGCATATCATATGCTATACTAAAGACAAAAAAAGGTTGAAAAGAGAGGCAACCCAGTTGTTTGTGTTTGTTTGTTTTAAAAAAATCTCATGGTAAGTTTTATAACAACAGATAAGCTTTTCTTTTTTCTTCAAAAAAAAATCTATCGTCCAGGAAAATAGAAAAGGAATTTCCAAGAAGCAGAAGCAAAAAAAAAATTTCTTCAAAAACAGATTTATAAAGAATCAAAGAAGAAAAAAATCATCCAGAAATTAAAAATTTAAAGAAAAGATGAAGATTTTGGGTTTCACTTTTTGATTACTTGAATTATTTGTTTTAATACTTTTTTTTCATGATTATTAAGATTTTCTTCTTCTTATATTAAAATCCCTAAGAATTCAAAAAAAATGGTAATTAGTTTAAAGTTTTTTCAATTTCCATAAAATTGAAAGAATGAATTTATGTGGATTACTTTACCTTGTTAGCACTACCACATTGACCTAAAGGAGTGAAATAATATTTATGATCTACTTGACTACTACCGTCCCCTAAACAAGTTGGATCCTCCTAGACATTTCAAAAAAATAACAAAAATGTAAGAAGAGATGATGAATTTTAGATTTAAAAATTATAAAAGTTCACCAACATTATCACCAAAACAGTTTTGTAACCATTGAGTTCGATCACCAGTGATATGAGCTTTTGAACCTACATGAACTAAAGCACCAAGTGGTACGATCTATAAAAACACCCAAATCAAACCCTAAGTCATCAATTGTGAAAAAATCGGTGTGAATGGTTTTACTTACATGAACTGAGAAATCATTACGAGCTACTACACTTTGACCAGCCAAGACTTGAAACAGGTTATCGTATTTCATCACAGCTGCCATGTTGAAAGTTCTAGGCATACCAAAGTTATGAGAGTAATGTCTAGCAAAAAAAACAAATTCGAATTCAACATCAGTTTCAATCAGATCATTCTATCACATCCAAAGTTTTCGAAAAGTGATTTTTCTCTTTCTAATCAAAACTCTTACACATAATTACGAGCTCCTAAATCCATACCAGCAAGTGCAGCAATCGATCCACCAATCCCATGACCCGTAACAGAAAAAAGTAATCCCTATTGATCCAATCCCCAAGATTAACTCAAGTATCATTAAATTTCGTACGGTTTGATTTGAAAGATGATCAAACTGACAGTTTGAGCAACAGCTTGTTTAGCTATTGAAAAATCATTGGTGGATGATCTGATGCTTAAATATAATTCTTTGATTCCTTTTGCAACTTGACAACCTGAACAACCTGATACGATATCTTCGACTAATGTTTTCAACAAAAAACGAATTAGGTTAATATGTTTGGGTTTCGAAAGATTGAGGGTAGTAAGATGAAAGGTAAGTTTAGGGAATCAAAACTAACGTGTTGTGGGAGTCCAATCACTTTTTTTGGTTTGTGGTTGATCAAATCCAACTATGATCAATTAACATTTCTAGTTCGTTTATGGATCACCAATATCACTTACATTTGATCGTATCCCCTAAATTCAAATT
The DNA here is from genome assembly GCF_000204055.1 of Melampsora larici-populina 98AG31. Lineage (NCBI taxonomy): Eukaryota > Fungi > Basidiomycota > Pucciniomycetes > Pucciniales > Melampsoraceae > Melampsora > Melampsora laricis-populina. The sequence goes on from NW_006768805.1 coordinate 302,482, forward strand.
AGAAAATGTTATAAAATTAGTAAACTCAATCAGGATTCGTTTTTTGAAGATTCAAGACCACACCAAGAAAAGAAAAGAAAAGGTACTAACCCATTACCTTTAAAGACAATTACAATCTTCACCTAAACCAATCCAATCCAAAAGAAAAACCAAAAATTTAGAAAAGAAAATGCATCAAATTGATAGAGTAAGAGACTCGCCATTTCTGGAATATGTGCAATATAACCTCCTTCAAAAGTTTGTAAGACTGTAAACCCTTTAAGAAAGGTTTGTGAACAAGTACTCATGAAATCACCATAAACTGACATGGCTAAATAAGCATGAAACCTAAAAGTTAAAAAAACAAAATTTTGTGAACCATTAGTGCTTTTATTTCCTTAGCTGGGTGTAGGCAAAGGGAAAAATGAGAATAGATTGGTCATGGGGGTTTCTTACCGCATGTGGTCTTGTTGAGTTGGATCGATTTTATACCATTCTTGATCATTAAGATAAAACCTAAATGAAGTTTTTTCCATCCAAATCCAATCAGCTTTAAATCCTTTTGTCTTAATAATTGCAAAAAAACAAATGTACCAATCTGGATGATCAGCATATGGAGTATGTCTATGAACTTGACTTTGACTTTCGATTTGATCTTCTTGTCTTTTTCTTAATTCATCACGATAATGATCACGAATAGAAATCAATCGTCGAATAGGTGTTGTGGTTTTAGTTTCTAATGCAATCAAAACTTTTACGTAAGAAAAGATTAGTAAGATTGAAAGAGTGAAAAGTTTCATTTTGATTTTTTTCTATTAAATTTTTGAAGAAAGCGAAAAAGGTAAAAGGTAGAAAAAGAATTGCGTTGTGCTAAGGGTTTTTTTAAATGGTTCAGCGTTTTTGATGTTCGTTTTGATGGTTCGGACTTTGGCAAGTGAAAATGAAAGTGTTGTTGAACCAAGTTGATGTAAAAAGTGATGATGAGAATAGTTAAAGATGTTCAAGAATTCATGACTTGTTTGATGAAAGAAGTTTTAAACGATCGTTGGAAGCAGAAGATTGCAAAAGACGAATGGTGGTTGTACATATAACTGAAACATCATGAATCGAATTGTATACAACATTTCAGAAGGTTTAGGAAGAAAGCAATTAAGAGAAACAAACGGGTTGATTTGAACAGAGAGAGAGAGAGGCTTTTTTCAATAAACAAAAAAAGCCTCCCTCTTTTACCCCTTGAATCTCAGATTGAACATAAGAAAGTGGACTTGTTGATCCTGATTCCTGAGTGGATGGATTTTTTCTTACAATTTCCTATTCATAAATGCGGTGGTTAGTTAGGTCACAAAGAAATGCATAAATGATCTTTGTCCAATTCGACTGCACAAGGCGCGTTCTTCGAAGGATTGGATAATTGATCAAACTGTTTCAAAACTTCAAAGCTTGAAACTCGTTGAGATACCCTTTTAGAAAATACAAGTTTGATGGAATGAAGTCTACCCCAGCTACGGCTTCGTTGCAAAAGGTACGAGGATACGAGGAATCAGGATACAAGCGACTTTGTAGCCTTTTGACGGTGAGTGATGCTCTAGTTTGATCGTTCCGGGGCTTGTCTTATGAGCCACGCGCACTTCAAGCAGCCAAGACCCAAGAAGAGACCTTTAACCAAGAGGTTCGTTTTTTTCCGACTTGCGGAATGTGATTGTTTGATAAAGTCAGCTCAGCTCAGCATGGAGTAAGTCACACCTTGAATGCCAGCCTTGATTTTTAATCATCATGAGGAATTTATACGGAAGGATCTATGGACTGTGGAGAACCACATGAGGCCACTCTTGACGTGGACAACTCACATGGGCCATCCAGTCGCGCCCGGGATCCATGCCCGCTGAGGTCTATGTACCGTCAATCTTTCCAGTGCATATTTGATTCAAATTACAGCCGTTTCATGAAAGGTTGCAATTTTTTTTTGAGAAAAGTGATCCCCGCAGCAGAAAAATTTGATAAAAGTGGCACAACCCAGCTTAAAGACTTTACATGCACTTAAGCTTAAGTAAGCATATTTTGCGCGTTCGCCGCGCCCGTTACAATCTTAACGGGCACTAGTGGATTTGCAGCTATTTGCAGGCCTTCTTCCGGTCGTTCGACTGTCACACCACACCCACTATCTGCCATAAGGCAAGCTCTCGTCAAGCTCATGCATGGAAGAGAACCCCAAATCAACCCTTGGGGATGGAATGTCTGATTCCATCCCCCTTTTCACTCTTGCTCGAAGTGTCTGGGAGGACGTACCTGCCTCAAGCTCTGGTGATCAATATCCCTCTTCAAGAGACATCGAATCACCTTTCCCATCCGCCTCTGGACGTGATTTCTCTCTCCGCACCTTCCAAGTGATCACTGTTTGTTGACTCTTTTCTCAATTGACCTCTCAAAAACATTTCAATCATCATCCTTCGTGTCTGACTCAACTCCTCTATTTGTAGCTATTTGGAATACTTTCCATCAACGTGATCATTATGTCTTTGAATCAAGAACAAGGTTGGATGAATTCACGTGAGCATATTTCTATCTTTCAGCCACTATCTCCCTTGCCTTCCACTAACATACCTCTTCACTAGTCTTTGAGGACCCTCCACTTATTCACGATGGACCAGATGCCCCAGCTCGCCAAGCTGGAGGGAATTTGCTTCCCAAACCCGGTTCTCCAGCACGAGTGCAATTTGATAAAACCCATGAGGTCAAAATCAATGTTGAGTTCAAGATTGCTTTTGAGGACGAGCCGGACGAGCCACAAGTCCGCATTGGAGGATCCACAAAGTCTAAACCAAAGAAGACCTTTACAGTCATCAATTCTAACAACCTTCCGACCGGAAAAGGCAAATTTGTACGTGCCTGTCTTATAGGTAAGAGTCTGAATGAATTCAAGGTTTTGTGTGGCAACGTGATTGGGGAAATGCGAGAGGGGATGAACGAGGTCATTCTGACTGGGGAGATGGCCAAGGAGTTGATATGGAAAGTCAAGGTTGGAAAGACCCCATTCACCCTCAGTTCGTACACAGAGTGGCAGGAACTTGTGGACACAATCGATAGGTCCAAAACCAAAATTGGAGACCTTACCATCAGTACCCCTAGTGATGCTCAAAAGAAGCGTGAATTGGCCGCGGTTAGTTTTGTTTTTCTATGTTGATTAAGAAGCGCTCCCAAGTTGATTGTTTCAATTTCATCAGGTTTCAGCCACTGATTGACTTTTAAACAAGAAGACTTTAACGCCTTTGGAGATCAAGGTGTGCCTAGCTTCAAAATCTTCTCTTGGCAGAGCTGATCGAAAGACCTTGTTTGTATTTCCAGGAACATCAAGATGAACGGAACTCTTGGGAGCTCGTGGACAAGCTCATCCACCGTCATAGCCAGATTGGTCCGGGTGGCGATGGTGGCGAAATTTTGAGAGCCCCCTGGGACCCAACCTTCCGTTATAATTTTTCACTGCAAGGCGCACATATCTGGGCAAAAGCAATTGTCAGTATTCCTAAATTTCTCTATATGTTCAATTTTAGCTCATTTATCTGTGTCGGCTAGATCGATGGAACTGCGACTTTGGATATGCCTCCTAATTCTCAAGCTTACCGCGAGATAATGAAGAAATCCAAATGTCGTGGTGACAAATCGACTTCCAAAGATGCGGACACTTCCAATCTGAAACGCAGGATTAGTGGTCCTTCTTTGGCCAACAAAAAATCAAAGGCAATCCATTCTGGCAGACCGAGTCTTCCAGACAATTCAGGTGTTGCACAATCCACTTCCACCTCCAACCAAGGTGAGTTTGGTATCCACGGCAATCGAATCACCTCAACTTACCGTGAATAACATATTGTTTGTCTTCATTTCCATTTCTAGCGGGTGCAGGACAACACGCTCACATCGATCCATCCCTTCAAGATCCGAAGATCATTGATATGACCCGCTCAGGTTCTGAAGGAGATTTCAAAGAGGATTTTGAAGAAGAGTTGGAAGATGGTTTGGAAGATGATTTTGTAGACAGAACGTTGACCTCAGACAACATCGAAATCATGTCTTGAGATGACAAACCCTCAGAGTGCTGCTTTATTTACAAAAATACAATTGTCATTGTCGGTTTCACACCTCATTCTGATCCCATTTGTCATGGTTTCCATGTCTTCGCTCCCACTGAAGCGACCTCTATTATGGTTATCGATCTTGTTACTTTTTCAAAAGAAATTCTATTGTTTCCTATCTTTTACAACCTGGTGTCTTTAATTGTCTGAATACTTTTGGTGTGGTTTGTGCTTATTCAATGATTGACTAATACGATGTTTCCCAAATTTAATTGGTGTCTTAAAGCGAAGATCCTACCTTGATTCCATTTGTTGATTAGATCAGGATTGAGTACTGATGATCGATACGGACTGAGACAATGTCTGTGACTTGTCCGATATGATGACACTGAGGACATCATCTCTGATGCATCTCTGATGTTGTTTCTTTTCTACCATTTTCTTCATCCCGTCAAAAAATCAGATGTATCTGTCAAACACACTCTGAACGATGAAGATATAATGGTCTTTTATTGGGTTAGTTTGACCCAATATCCTTAAGCCCCAACTACCTTGAAACACACGCATGCCTCATCTCATATTGTTGTGAACGCTTTTTGTCTCCATAACAATGCTTTTGAGACAAAGAACTTGATCAAAGGTCACAAACTTTGTATCAAAGTTCATTACTCATCTTCCAACAAATTTGATTACACATTTGTTAGCAATGGAAAGTTGCTTGTTCAAGCTTTCCTTTTCTCACTCGTTCATTTTGCTCATTGTCATAAAACAAAGGAATCAATCATATGTTAAATTCAAAGTCAGACTCACTCCACTCTCTTGCACTACACATGTTAATCATAGTAGAAGTGTGAATACCACATTGTTGGCATTCATAGCCGAAAGAAAAAAGAGATTGAATTCAAGTCCAGTGACCACAATTTAGGAAAGTTTACAAGCCATCTATAAGTCACAGCAAGAATGGATGGGTGTCCTTCAACTTTAACAGTCAATTTCATACTAAAAATAACCAGAGCCTCTAAATAGAGAAGTAGTCAGCTCCTCGGTGAATATGTCCATACAAGCAACCCAAATCGCTTCTTTCTCCTGATCTTTAGTGAGATCCCAATGTAGAATTCCTGATCGGCGAAGATCGGCCTTCAATGGCGAGAACCCCTTTTCAATTGGATTGAAGTCGGGGCTGTACGCTGGGAGGTAGATAAGTCGAATCCCGCGAGCGGCACAGAGGTCAGGAATTCGACCACCGTGATGGATTCTGGCATTATCCATCACGAGAACCAAGTTCCTAGCTGGCCATGGTTGCATGAATGGCAACTACAGTCGTAGGAAGTCACTCAGCTGACCAATCAACATGAACCAAAAAGATGAAAGCTTACCAGATGAAATTCTAGATAATCCTCAAATCTCACTCGGTTGTAACCCCCCTCAATCACTTGAAGACCAACAATTCCACTCATGGAGATCGCTGGTAGGATCGTCCATCAATTCGCAGTAGTTGCACGTTGCAGGCGACGGGTTCGCTGTCCGCGGCGAGACCTGGCGTAATCTCGATACAAGCGCCGCTTGGTTAGGCTGCTCTCATCTGGAATCAATTGTCAGCAAATGATATCATTAAAAGAAAGAAAAATGTGGGACAACCTACCAGCAAAAACCAGACATCGCACATCAATGCCAAAAATTCTTGCGACATATTGGCCTCGAGCGATTGGACTTTGGTTTGGATAGACCGTTCGCGCTTTTTTTTGAGTAAGGTTTAGTCAAGACTTGATTTCATTGAATAGAGTTCCAGTTGATATGTTGATATTGAATGTTTCAAGAAGTTTTGATTTCAGCTTGTCCAAATAAAGGGTGGGATCGCCGTCGAGGGAATCCATGAGGAAACGCCGCTGTTCATCGTCCAGCCGAGTCGGAGCTCCTTGATCCATCCAAAGATTAGGATCGGTAACCACCGAGCGTGTAGTGCGGTAGAGGTTATACCAACGTCGAACCGAAGCGATTGAAACCTGGAGTCCTAATGTACGGACAATATCCGGGTAGCTCATCCCTCGCAAGACCAATCGCACAATTGCAACCTTGAGGTCTGGGCTGTAAGTATTGAAAGGCATTTTTGACGGAACTCGGCATGTGATGGGAGACGGTGAGAAGGGCAGAGAGGGATGAAAAACAAGGTTAGAGATAAGTGCTAGTCACGTACCAGATCAGAAAAGGGGCCCTTCGCCAAGCACGCACCCCATCGACTGAGTGAGAATCGAATATGATCTGCATTGAGATAGGGGTGACAGATGACCGGAGGGGATATTGGGAATCCTCTCGCGAGGATTCTTCTAGTGATCAAAACTGTACAAAGCAGGGCAATAAAACAAAACTCGGTTTTGTCACCGCGACGACTTTTTGAAAAAAAAATCAATCATTCATGAAACGGCTGTATTTCTTTCATCCTGCATCTTCCTACATGTTAAATCTCATCTAATTTTTCAGAATTTTTCACATTCATCTGTACAAAACGTTCCACTTGGGTCGACTCATAGGGGATTGGGTGATTTCTCGGTCAACCGGTCACCCTCGCTGCAGTTTTGAATACGCAGAAGGCTGTTGAAGCCGCCAAAATGAAAGGATAGGTTTCGCGTACTTGTCCTTTCACCAGTTTACACGAGGCCTTCTCTTGATCAGTCATGTTTAGGTCTGATTCCTTCATGATGATGTACTCCAGTATACTCGGGCTCAATTGACAGGAATTGCCTCCCACCTCCAAATTCAGACACACACACAGTCCATGATTGGGTCTTTATTTGTAAGTCTATTCAACCTATGGATCTTTGAATGGAACTGATGTTTTACTGTTACATGATTTGGTACTTCAAAATACTACACCAGCTTTAGGAACCACCATTATTTGATGTAAGTATTTGTCTTCAATTTTATCAGTGTCTTGAGCTACAATTTTTGCAGGATTTCTCATCATGCCAATTCAAAGGCTTATTTTCAGAGGCCTTTATCACATAGTTGCTGGTATTGTTGAGGCTCTGAACATGGCCTGGTTTGTTCTGTCCTTAGCATCTCAGGCACATTGATAGGAGACCCGTAGCCCATGATGGGTCCAGGGCCATGTACAGTTCCCTACCAAAATTATACGTAATTTGAAATTTGAGACCCCTCCACGTCACTACCACCATACACAAAAATCAGCAAAAGTTCAAACCACCCAAGCCGACTGGCTAAATCAAGCAAGGACAGGTTGTATGTGAGCAGGTATATAGCTTTTATTGAATGAAATGCATGGACTTACTTGGTGTGAAAGAAAGGTTTCACCAACGGGTTGGTCCACCTTTATTTTTTATGACTTTGTTAAGTTGCTCAGGCATAGATGCCACCAACAATTGTAGCTTATTGTTCGGAATAGCCCACCACTCACTGATGATGGCTGAGATCATCTCTTGACGTGATTGAGGCTTGTCCTTCTTAGAAATTTTGTCTTTGAGGAGCTTCCAGAGATTCTCAATTGGGTTGAGATTGGGACTATTGGCGGGCCAGTCAAGTTTGATTCACAGTGTCATTTTACTAGTCACTGGCAGGCCAGTGAGTTCCATTCACCTCAATCCAATCTCAATTCAATGTCAGTTCAATATCAGTTTGCCCTCCAATGATGTTTGAGTGGGGGATATGCATGGGCTGCATAATCACACAAACCTTCCAGACATTCTGACACCTTCATGTGTGGACATGCAACCAAACTTTATTCCAGTTCATTCTGGAAGGTTGTTTGTCTGTTACTCTAGGCCAAACATTGAGATTGGATTGATATTGAACTGACATGGATTTGAGATTGGATTGAGATTGGATTGAGCTGAACGTACTCACTGGCCTGCCAGTGAGTAGTAAAATGACACTGTGATTAGGGAATGTTGTTCCCGCCAGGTGCTTGCTTTCTTGCTTTGGTGGACTGGAGCTCCATCCTCCATGAGTATCAGATTGGGTGGAAAATGAGGACTGCGAAGTAATTCAGCAAGACACTTCTCATAGACTAACTCCACGTAGTCGGATGAAAGAGTACGGCCTGGAGGCATTACAACAATTGGGAGTCGAAAATTTGCTGTGAATGCACTCCGTATCATCACTGATGTTCAACCACTTCGAAAAGTAGGAACTAGACAGTCAACAAGGTACTTTTCATAAGGCATTCTCCAGACTAAAACCTGTCTGGAGTTTTTGCCAATTTCAAAGTAGCACTCATCTGTCCAGATTACCCTGTTCCAGTCTTCAACAGTAAAGTGTTGGTACTTTTTAGCAAACTCTAGCCGTCTTTTTTTGTGTGTGTCATTGAGGGCTGGCTTCTTGGCCGCTACACATGAACGTATCCCAAGTTTGTGGATTTCTCGCCAGACAGTTGTTGAGCTGACTTTTGTGGGAAGGAGCTTGGTGATTTCAGATAATGTTGCCCTTCTGTTTTTCTTGAGGATTTGCTTCAAGGTTTGTTCATCATGTTTTGTGATTTTTTTTGGTCGTCCAGCATGATTTTGGGTAGTTATTGTACTGGTTTTCTTGAACTTTGAAATCACAGTATATACCGTTGTTGGTGGGTAGCCTAATTCAATTGCAATCTGCATGCCCCGCAGGCCTCCTTCATGCATCCCAACAATCCTAGCCTTCTCCTCTGGTGTCAAAGATTGAGTTTTCATGATTTTCAGGATGAATGTGATGTGTGAGTTGTGAGGAACCAGGTTTCAAGAACAACAGTTCTCTGGGCTGAGGTCAAAATACATTAATATTTACGTAAAATTTTGGTAGGGGACTGTAGAGCCAAACACATCCTGTGATCTGATGGTGTTACTAAGGCAAGTAAATAGCACTGTGGGGTGGATTAGGGACCAGTCCAAGGAGGAACCTGTGAAAGGTAGGCCAGTGCATAGCAGTGCATCCAACAAGTTTTTGAGGCTTGCTTTTTGGACAGCTATGGATTTTATAGAGAAATGACCCCCAACAACATCAGATCGTGCCAGTGAGCAATACACCTCCCAACAGCTTTTAGCTCATTTTAAAAATAATAGATAATCCATGGATTTTTTGGTCTTTTGAAAGGGGGATCTGTGGGGCTCAAATAGTGGTTCAAATTGAATGAATTGGAACTGTTGTTTTTTTGGGGATGCACTAGGATGCAATTTGCCCAAACCCTAAGTGTTCATGTAGTCTAATTTCTATCAATCCTATAATAAATTTTGGACACTGTTTATAAGAATGTGTCACATCCAGATTGTGTGGTTACCTTCATGTCCAAAATTGGGTTGAACCCTCTCTTTGATGCTACTGTGGGTTTTGAATGAGGACCTCCTCAGAAAAACTATGATTTTGGCTAAACTCAACAAAGTCCCATTTTGTTGCTTGCAATTGAAGGCTCCAGTGAGGGACTTGCACCAGGAGATCAACTTCCTTGGCCTTAGATGGTGCTGGAGACATTCCCACATGAGAGTGGAGAACACAGACAAGACAGTCTCCACTTCAAATATCAAACAACTTCCCTTCAATTGAGCATGGGAAAATGACTGGAAGTATAATTGGTCATAAAGCATTGATCACTACACACTTGAGCCATAGCACCCACACTACATATGTGCAGCAGGATGGTTAAATTGGGAGCCATTGGGTACATACAGTGATGCTCAGATATAGTCTCATCTGGATGAGTGAACCATATGTAATACCTTCTGTAATCTTTTTTGGTTTGACAAAAGCATTCCAAAAATTGACTACATACAGTCTAACCCGCGCAAATGCATAACTTGGGTGGAAGGCTTTTGCTATGCATTTTGACGGGTTATGCAATTCCATTGTCAAATTTGGCAGTAAAAAGTATCAAAATTTAGGATTTTTTCTATGCATTATCACGGGTTATGCAGGTGCGCGGGTATGCATTTGCGCAAGTCAGACTGTATACCTCCATAGCCACTGAGGCAATTCTCTGGAAGCCATTTGATACACTGCAAACATCATTCATCTTCCCCAAGTGGGCAGGAAAAAATAATTTGGAGTATGATTTGTCATAAAATGATCTGTCACTTCACACCTGAGCCATAACACCCGCACTACATATGTGTAGCAGGCTCAGTGAATAGGTGGTTGTCATGTACATACAGTTTTGCTTGGCTATCTGCTCATCAGGATACAGTATTCATATGTAATACATGCTGTAACTTTTTCAGATTGACAAATGCATTCAAAAGATTGACTACATACACTGGCTTGACGTTTTGGTGTAATCTCATCAACTCAGCTGCATGTAACACCCTTGCTGTTACTAAGAAATAGCTTCAACAATATTGCCCGAGCAGCTCCAGAAAGATATGCAGTGAATTTTTGGGACAATTTTTTCAAAGTCAAAAAAGCTACATGTGGTGTAACATGTGATTTATTTATTCTGGTGGGCAGAAAACTGAGCAGACCTGTATGTACATGATAGACAACTATTTACCTAGCTTGCCGCACATTTGTAGGGTGGGTGTCATGGCTCAGCCTCAGGTGTGCTGTATTGGATCCTGTTATGACAAACTGTACTATTGATCATTTTCCTCTTCCAACTTGGGGAAGTTGAATGATGTTCACAGTGATAGTAACAGAAAGGGTGTTACATGAAGTTTAGTTCATGTAATCACACCAAAGCTATGAGTCAGTGTATGTAATCAATTTTTGAAAAGCTTTTGTTAAACTGAAAAAAATTATAGAAGGTAATACATAAGGTTTACTCATCCAGATGAGCCAATATCTGAGCATCTCTGTATATACATGATAGATTCCAATTTACCCATGCTACTGCATGTATATAGTGTGGGTGCCATGGCTCAGGTGTCCAATGATCAATGCTTTATCATCAATTTGACTTCTAATGATTTTCTCATGCCAAACTGAAGGGAAATTGTTTGATGTTTGCAGTGCTCAGTCACAGAATGTATGTTAACTGTGAGACAACTAGTCTGTTTCATCACTTTTACCAGGTTGAAAAAAAATTGAAAACATGGTCAAAGAGGGTATGAAGGGTGAGGAAGACCTGGGTGATATCATATGTTAAGCCAAGTGCAAGCATCCTATTGGAATGCAATCAATTCATCCTCCTCAGTCTTTGCCTGGCTGAGCTGTTGATTGAAGGGCAGATACAGTCTGACACAGTCTGATTTCCTGTGACTGTCACATTCAGGGAGCAAGTTTTGCCTGGAACTATGTGGGAATGTCTCAGACATGTTTAAACTTGTTGTGGTATTCAGTACCACATGAGGATGTGTGTATGTAAGGAAGTCCTGAAGGTATCAAATCGTACGTTATGGTCAAGGACTTCTGGTAGTGTTGTGAAATTATGTACAAGTCAATGCGTGGTCAGTATGTTAAGAAAGAAGGTGTTATGAAGATGAGTCTGGTCAATGCTTGTGCAGTTTTGTTTCTTTTAGTGTTAAATTGGGAATAGGTCGCATGTGACCTGAGATATCATGACCATCAATTGTTTTCAAATGTTTTCACCTATGTTCTACTTTTCTATATACTCACCTGAGAATCTTCAGTTTCTTTCCTCATCGGAAAGAAATTGTAAGTGCTTTACTACAAAGTTTGTGATTATATACATTTTTCTAACTATTCATCTTATCTTCATTATAAGTTACATTTACTTTTTACTTACCTTCCGTTTGACATTGTTTTGATCACGTACCCGTTGCTACACGCACAGGTGTGTTTTATTTAGCTTGCTGAAGCTTTGAGAGCCTTGTGCCGCTGTACTCACGTCTCACCTGTTACCCCAGGTGTGTTTTATTTAGCTCGCTGAAGCTTTGAGAGGCTTGTGCCACGGTACTCACGTCTCACCTGTTACCCCAGGTGTTTCCTTTCTATCTCTGGTCTCTGGCACAGCTCCTGTTTTTCTGCGAGCTCTACTTGGTTTCAAGAACTTCTCAAAACTGAATTGAAAACAAGACATTTCTATACCAACTTGCTTCCAGTTTGTGCCACATCACACTTACCATGTGGTGTACTGTTGCAACAAATTGCAGTTATGTTTCTTTCAAAACCAATAAGACTCAAAAAGAAATATTTGAGAACAGATCAGCAAGTGTTTTAGTGATTGGATGAATTGGGATATATATGTCATATGATGAACCAATTGGGACAAAATTGAATCATTGAGATCCATGATCAAGTTGTGGAAGTGTTAGAAGGAGCTACCAGATTGGGATTCATAATGAGTTAAGTGAACTGGGGTATGGGTTTCTGTTTTGTGTATGATAAAGTCCTGTGGCACAAATTTCTTTTATAATCCTGTATCTCCTCACATTTGTAATCTTTTTCCCCATTGAGGAAAAAGATTCTCAACATGAGTTATTACCATTTTGCTACTGCCTTTCGTAAAATCTTTACTGAGAGCTCTACTAAATTAGACTTGTTACATGTTACTTTTCCTCATTACCCCTTACCTTTTCTTCTTATCTGATTTCTCTCCAAGTAGTTCATCTATAATCTACCTTGTCTTCCTCAGGTTTGTCAAGTTTAGCACTTGTCCATTCTTGTTGCCTTGTTGTGTCTAGTCAACATGGGCTAATTGTATCTCAACCCTTTCAAAAGTTTTAATTATTTTTCATTTAGGGTATTCAAATATGGTTCTGGAAATTTCCAGAAGTGTTTCCCCAGAACGCCAGAAGTTTTTTTTTGGGTGTGTTCTGAACTTATGGTAATCTGAAGCTTAGAATAAGCAACACTGCATGTTTGCCAGAAGAGCAGGAGGCTTCTGGTGTTCTGGGGAAACACTTCTGGAA